>NC_140000.1:42265420-42281561 GCF_964263955.1 Coregonus lavaretus
TGTTCTTTGACGGTGTAGGTGACGTTGTACATCCTGTTGCCCATGTGTTTAACATAGACCTCTTCACACGGGGTCTTGGGTCCGTGTACCCCCACCATCAACATGTTAGTTCCTATATGGGAAGAAATACGGCAATATTAAGTATTTGTGTGAGTGTATGTGCGTGTATACTTTGTACGTGGGTGCATTTGTGTGTCTGCGTGTGTGTCTGCGTGTGTGTCTGCATGTGTGTCTGACCCTCCCCTCTCACCTGCTTTGCTGCAGTCCACTGTGAAGGTGTTCTTCTGCCCTACAAAGGCCTTTGATAGGCCGGTGCCCCGGGAGACCACCTTACTGGTGTCCGAAGAGAACTTAGGGCCGTAGGCCACGCCCATCGACGACGACGACAATGATGACTTGGTTACTGTCTCCACAAGAACGGACGAGGTTTCATGTAGACTGTGACCACCAGAGAGACGAGCACCTAGAGAGAGAGAGAGAGAGAGAGAGAGAGAGAGAGAGAGAGAGAGAGAGAGAGAGAGGGGGAGAGCGAGAGCGAGAGCGAGAGCGGGGTTGCATAAGTGGGGTTGCATAAGAACTATAATCACAACTTGCGTGTTGCATAATCTCTCCTCATATGAAACATAAACACACACAGCTTAGGAGCCCTCTGGACAAACACAGAATGTCAAATATAATAGGATGGTGTGGAGGCTAGGGGCTCTTCTAACTCATTGCACCAAGCCCCCACAAGGTCTGAGGGCTCTTTAGTAGACCAGTACACACACACACACACACACTTGACATCTCTACATCAACACATACTAGACTCAACACTCAAACATTAGAGTTTGGTTAGCGTTGCTCTATAGAGGACTTACCTGTGACTTTAGCCTTGAAGGGGCTGCCTACGATGTGGGATGGTCCTCCGTATTTGATGGTGACGAGATAGCTGCCGGGGGCCATGGGTGTGTAGGTGACTTTGTAACCCTCGGGACACTCCTGACAGTCCATCTTGACCTTGGATGGCCCGTCGATGGTCACTGACAGAGCACCCGACCCCGCATTACACGTGTTCACTACAAAATCTGATGGCATGCCTACAGGAGGGGCGGGGACAGAGATGGACAGGGAAAACATCCAATCAGAGGTGAGTTAGGAGGGGCATGTGAGCCAGTATTGGTCATTTATACATTTTGTGTCTTTTTCCTTATAGCCTATAGGCCTTCTTTGGGTATTTGAAATGATCAAATGACTGAACTGTGTAAAAATTATAATGGACACATACCGTATTTGTGTACCTTATTGTATGTGTTTGTGTGTGTACGACACAATGTTCCTCATACCTGTGGTTCCTCCTTCCAGCCCAGGTCCGAAGGCAGACACCATTCCTGGGTCTCCGACCTGTCCGATCTCTCCCACGCGGATCTTGAAGGGACTACCGGGAATGTGGCTCCCATTGAAACGCACCTCGATGGAGTGGACCCCGTTCTCCCTCGGGATAAACCGGATGGCATGCTGGTCTGCAGGCCGACATGTCACAATTTACTTACTGAACCTTTCAGTTAGCAAGACATGCAATCGAGATGAACTTCTTTATTATGTAGGATAAGCACCTGGTGCTTTGGTTGTACTAGCCCTTTACTGTAAAATACTACCACTGCATGGACTGTACTGTAAAATGCTACTACTACATGTACTGTACTGTAAAATGCTACTACTGCATGTATTGCTGGTTCTTGGCTGTATGTATTTTCTTAATTATCAGACAAATTAAATTAATCTGGTGGATAAGGCAGTATCTTGGATATTTTCTGTACTGTATAGTTGTGAGTTGGTGTATTGTCAGTTTGTGCAGGCTATGTCTTACCACTGTCCAGCTCAGTAACGTAGCACTCCTCTACAGCTCCGGACGGGGTGTGAACCTTAGCATCTATCAACCCCCTTGCCCCGTTCAACTGCACCGCGAATGACGCCTCCTGGCCCACCTTCAACCCCATCTCCTTCAATCACAAAGGTTAAAGGTAATGATATAATAAGCCCCATGTGGTCAGACTGATGAGGGGGTGTGGGCTAACACATTTCCTCTATAGCAGAAGCAGCTAATAATAATTATCCAACCCTCTCACTCCCCAACCTGAACACACACACACACACACACACACTGCCTGCATATAGATTTCAGAGTAGCATGCCAAATCTATCCACTAATAAAACTATTCATACCAAATCTAAATTCATGTACAACTCAAATATAGATGACGTTCCATCTCCGGTTTAGATCTAAGAAGAGGTTATGAGAGGTGTGTCTATTCATATAGCAGTGAACTCTGCCCACTGTATAATACCATTTCAGTCCTCAGTAATGAAGATGCTAATAATGGTAGACATCAGAATAAGGTCTGCAACCTCAGCATCCACTGTCAAATCAAATCAAATGTTACTGGTCGCATACACGTATTTAGCAGATGTTATTGCGGGTATAGCGAAATGCTTGTGCAACGTCGGAGTCCGGAGTATAAAAATATGTGTGTGTGTGTTCTAACCTGTAGGCTGGTGACGGTAAGGCGGCGTGCGTTATCAGACAGAGTGGCGATGGGGACTATAAAGGGACTGTCTGGGATGTGCTCATCATTAAACTTAATGGACACCTCATAGTCACCTGAAGAGTGAAAGGGAAAGAGAGAGAGAGAGAGAGAGAGAAAGAGAGAAACAAAGAGAGAGAGAGAGAGAGAGAGAGAGAGAGAGAGAGAGAGAGAGAGAGAGAGAGAGAGAGAGAGAGAGAGAGAAGGCAGATAGTCAACCTTATGATTTCAGGTGTAGAATATGTCTAGTATATTGTTGTGTACGTTGGATTCATGTAGTGTGTATAATATGTTGGTCTTACCTGGTTCCTGCACCACATACGCCACTCCACAGGATCCATCCTTCCTGTCTTCAAAGGTGATCTCTGCCTTACTGGGCCCCTCTACAGCGATGGACAGACCCCCTGCACCAGCCTCTCTGGTCCAGATACTAAACTCAGCTACAGAGGAACAGAGACACTCAGTTATACCGTATATACAAAAGGGAAATAAGCATATGGATAGATTCATTATCTTGATCAAAAGCCCAATATAATCCTACATTTAGTGAATGACTGACAAGGCAAGGCTTTCCTCTTCAGAAGCTTCATACCCTGCCAATCACTTTCTAAGAAACCTCTACTGCCCCCCTCAGCCAACCTACCTGCCACTCCAGCCACTCCTCTATCCAGCCCTGTGCCCCCGGCCCGGACCTTGTGTGCCCCTCCCTCTCCCAGGGGCCCCACGGTGAACTGGAAGGGGCTCCCGGGGACATGCTGGCCACGGTACTTGACGTTGACCGTGTGGGGGCCCATCTCCTGGGGGATGAAGCGGACGCTGTAGGTGCTGTCCTCGCCATCAATGATCTCTGCATCCTCCGTCTTACCTCCCGGACTGGTCACCTGGGCCGTCATCTCCTTGGTTCCCTGGTCACCTGGAGGGGAGGAGGGAGAGATAAAAGAAAGAGGGAAAGATAGAGAAGGTAGGGGAGAGAGAAAGATATGGGAGAGGGATGGAGAAAGAGAGAGAGGAGGAGGAGAAAGGGACAGAAATAGAAGGGGGGCGGAGAGAGAGAAATGCATCAGACAAAACACTTCAAAATACTGTTCACTCTTCAAACGCTCAGGTTGTCAATAGGGGCAGTGGAGAATCAGAGAGAATCAGAGAGAATGTGTATGAGGTTAGTCAGACTGAGATGTGGATACAGCTGTGTGTGGATCAGTCTCTGTCTCTGTGTGATGTCAGAGTAAGATGGCTGGGTCACAGAGTTGACAACCATGAACTGCTCAGATTTTCCAGCTCTCCGCTCTCCTTTAAAACGCCCTCCTATAATTTCCAATCTGGGACAACGGGAGGAACATGGAGCGACTCAATCCAACACACACATTCATACATTCATTCATATCCCGACACGTGCATGTTAACTCCAGACGTATAAAATGGATATGGACTAATTGCATACATCATTGCATCAAGCAGTAATTTGACATACATTTGTATTCTAGATGTATTTACTATTCTGGATTAAAACAAAAAGACATAGCCAAACTGGACACTTAACACAAAACACACACACACACATTCTGAATCAATTAATTGGCATTAGACAGGCCTCACACACCCTCTTGTGTCACACACACACCCTCTTGAGGCTGTCTGGTAGTGGCTGGTATCCCACTGAAGCCTGTGAGACTCTGACTCCCCAGGAATTCTCCAAACACGTCCCTGAAGGGGTCTCCCCCGACCTGGGTACTCTCCTCTACACGCACCTCCCGCTTGGTCTCCCCAGCCCGTGTCTTACTAATCTCTGTGCGCTCCGTGCGCGTGTATGTGTGACTGCTGCGCGTGAACGTACGCGTATGCTGCTCCTGGGCCGACACCATCTGAAACCAATTACCTACAGAGGGAGGAAGGGTGGAAGGAGGAGGAGGAGGGAGGGAAAGAGAAAGGAAGAGCAAGAGATGAAAATAGAACTTGGAAGGCCAACCAAGGGGTCATAACAGTGTGTAATAAAGGTATGTGAAAGCATGTGACTGTGCAAGGAGAGGAAGACAAGAGAAAAGGAGGGACGATAGATAGAAAGGAGGAGAGCCAGCGGGCGTTTTGGAATCCCACTCCTGGACCACACACAGGCCATAACATGACCGTAGCGGTCGTGGCGGTTCTCACCTGGTATTTTGAGGTTGAGGTCACAGGTGCTGCCCACAGTAGCAATGGATGGAGCATGCCTCTTCCTGGTGATGCTCTCCTTCATCCTGCCCTCACCACACACCTTCACCGTGAAAGGACTTCCTGTGGGATAGACCAATCACAGCCAGTCAGGCAAATCAGACAAAAATAAAAAACCACCCATACAAAGATATGTCTGTTTAGATAAGAGCTGAATTGTATACTGGCATGTTGTAAGACACCCCTGAGGCCGCCTGAGGCCCCCTGAACTCACCTGGGACGTGCTGGTCTGCGAACTTGATGTTGATGATGTAATTTCCTGGTTCAGCGGGGCAGTAGGTCACCTTACAGGTACCATCCTCCACATCCTCACAGTTAATATCCACCTTACTGGGACCCTCGATAGACAGACCCAGACCACCATAACCTGACAGAGAGAAGAGGGAGGGAGAGAGGGAAAGAGAGAGATATGAGAAGAGTAGAGAGATGAAAGAGGAGAGAGAAGGGGAGAAAGATGGTACAGTAGAAGAGGAGTGTTGGTTACACCAGAACATTTTCCCCAAAATCATATCCACACTGTAAAATAACATTTTAATTTATACAGTCATTTAGGGTATTATCAAAAGTAAAATACTATGAAACATTTTACTGAATGGTACACTATAAAAACCATAACTTGTTTTTACGGTAACTTACTGGCAGCCTGTTACCTGTAAATTACTGTAAAAAAATATAATAAGAAACGTACAGTATGTTGTTGTAAACTCCAAAGAAACTTTGGTTTAACAGTACATACAGTACAAGTAAAGAAAGCACTTACCGCAAAAACAAGTTACGGTTTTTACAGTGTACTGTAATTATCTCCCACAGAATACAGTACCATACTGGATTTTTTGAGCACCAAACAGCTTTTGACTACTAGTGGATGCATGGTATTGTTGATTCTGGATCATTAACATATTTTGAGGCGTGCCTTGTAAGTGGCTATATTTGTTGCATCCATTAGTGAAAATGCTGATTTAACTTGGATATAGGATTTGTGCCCCATCAATTTAAAATGTATAGGGCACAGATTGGAGTGGAAGGAAGTCTTGAATCTTAAATGGTTGAGCATTTTGCCATGTCCTTTTGGTCTGTTTTGCAGTGTAGTTGCTGCTAGTTTGGAAGTTTTTGTTAAGGCCTCTAGAAGTGCAAGTGATACAAAACACCAAATATTCATTAATATACTGTAATGTGTAAACATTTTACCTAGCAGCCAATCTGCTCGCACCAATCCCATGAAATTACAATAAAATACTGTCAAATACAAACCCTAATCCCCTCAATGAATTTCATCCATCCATCCATTCATTCATTACGATTATTGTACTGTGTGTCATTACACAGTACTTGCTTTGATACAGTATTTAGATAACTGTAGGTGTACTGCAATATGAAATACAGTAACTTACTTGCCAATGAGCTGCCTGTAAGTTACTGTCAAATTCACGGCAACCCCTTTACAGTGCATACATAGCAAAAACGAACTTAAAACTTCTGAACGTATAAAGTCTAATATTATCTTAACCCTCTATTATGTTCAATAGTGAACTTGTCACAATGAATACCAACGAAAACACCCTACCTGCGTTCCTGGTGTCCACTATGAACTCAGCCACCTCAAAGGTGTGTCCCTCCACCAGTCCCTGGCCAAACACCTTGACCTTGCTGGCGTCCCCGATCTCTGACTGGCCCACCATGATCTTGAAGGGGCTGTTGGTTACGTGCGTCCCGTTCTTCTTCACACTCACAACATGCTCCCCTACCTCCTTAGGAGTGAATGAGATACCTGGAGGGGAGGATGGATAGAGGAGAACGCAATCAGGTAAATGGAATGACTATATCTGTGAGTCTTTCTGGTTTAAACATACACAAGTTTACCCATGCTGCTATCTTACCAGGTCTCTTTCAAGAGAAAAAATAGGTGTTACTGAATAAATAATATATTCATAAACTCTACCAATGCTTTGGGAGCCAGGCCTGGCGAGTGGCTCACCGATGTGTCGATTTGGCAGTCTCTTGAGCAGGCAGGGTTCCTCGTTGCCCGACGGTGCTCTGATGCTCGCTGTCAGACTGCTCAGGTCTGTCTCTGAGATCTTCAATGACACGTCTGTTGCCGTGCCGACGTTGAGCTGGGATGTCCTCATATTGTCATCTCCTACAGGGGAGAGAAGGACAGAAGAGAACAAAGAGAATGAAAGAGAGAAAATGAAAACAAAATCATGCATTTAATGAATACAACTTTTGGCTTTCTCTAGCCTTGTTGCATCTCTCTCTCTCTCTCTCTCTCTCTCTCTCTCTCTCTCTCTCTCTCTCTCTCTCTCTCTCTCTCTCTCTCTCTCTCTCTCTCTCTCTCTCTCTCTCTCTCTCTCTCTCTCTCTCTCTCTCACACAAACACACACACACAGAGTCAGTACCTGTGATCTTGGCAGTGTAGGGGCTGCCGGCGATGTGTTTGTCATCAAACTTGACGATGATATTGTAGTCTCCTGGTACAGTGGGAAGGTAGGACACAGTACAGGTTCCATCCTTATTATCCTTACAGTTGATCTCTGCCTTAGAGGGACCCTCCACCGCCAGGGAGAGACCACCTAGACATGAGAGGAGAGAGAGGAAGAGAGGTAGTAGGAATACCAGAAGAGAGGAGAGATAGGGGAATGTAGAGGGAGACAGAAGGGGTGAGAGAGGGATGGAGGAAAATCAAGCAGGGGAAAGGGATTGAAGACTTTGAGAATGGACCATAGCACAGTAGTGTTTGGCACAAATCAGTATGGTATGATTTGGTTCAGTTCCTTACCTTCCCCTGCATCCTTGGTGACAATGGTGAAGGTAGCAGGTTTGTTGACCATGCCGTGACTCAGACCAGGACCATAGGCTGTCACATGACCACTGTTGATGGCATCTACATAGAACTGGAGGGGACTTCCTGTGATGGAACAGCATTAAATTACCAATTATAGATCTACTTCCTGTATGGAATTATACTCTGTGTGTGCATGTGTGTTTCTCTCTGCAATGTGTACCTGGGATGTGGTTTCCGTCGTATTTGATGTCCATCTCGTGCAGGCCTTTCTCTGTAGGGGCGTACTTAACTGTGACTGTCCCATCCTTGTTGTCTGTGATGTTAGGACGGGCTGTTTTACCTGAGGGCATACGCACCTCACCTGGAAACACACACACACACACATACACAGGTAAGTTATTATCATACACATCACAGTAAACACTACACACACACACAGACTTGTCAGACATCAGTTAAATCTCACCTGTGATCTCTCCCTTCTGAACGGTGAACGGAATGACCAGGTTGAAGGGGCGGAGCATAGGCTCCATGATATCGCCGGGGGTGACGGGCTCCTCTGTGGCCTATGAAAGGGAAATGGTTAAATTAACATTAGCATTCTGGTCTATGTCTCTGCTCAGGGACAGTACGAGGGGATGGAGGTGAAAGCACAGCCCAGGCATAGGCCTTGACTCTGGGCAGACAGGACAGGCGAGAGTCCAGGCTTTAAAGGCCTGAGAGATATGAAGATAAGCTGAAAGAAAAACAGTGAAAGCAATGCGAAAGCTTCTCATGCACACAAAACAGACACTTACAAACTCAATGGCCGTCGCCATAGGGGAGACAAGCAAAACTAAAATGAAGTGAACATACAATGATTGTTTGCGAGCAGGATCTGAGGACAAGCAACACAGAGGTTTTTGAGATGTGCATGGAAAGTAAAGTAGGAATCATGGTGTTGGGATATGAAGGAGGTGGGTAAGCTGAAGGTGAGGGTAGAGGTGAGGTGGAGGTAAGTGGGGGGGGGGGGGGTGTAGGTTTGTACCCAGTGAGGGGGGTAGCCCTGGTAGGCCTGGTAGGGCTGTTGTAACTGGAGCTTGTCACACGGTTCCTCTATTATAGGGATGGTATCACTGGCCTGGTGGGGAGGGTAAGTCACACATTTAGGAAAACTTCATAGAAATAGACTAATTACTAATCATATTTCTATGGGTAACTTACAAATCACCATGCACACACAGTTATAATAATCATCCAAGGATTATCGTAGGCTCATGTAAGTGCCACACCATGCATAACTCCTATGTTATCATATAACTATGTAATACATTTACTGTTATATGATATGAGTCAAACCTACTGTATCTGAACCAGCGTAGAGATCACACATAGTGTCATATCATATTGTTACAGAACATATTCAATGAATGAAACACGTTTATGGTAACACTATGACAAAGAAAACTACACTTTCCCAACAAATTCAGGTAAGGACTACAGTACTCATGATTCATCATATCAGGAAATACTCACCACCACGTGGAAGGGGCTGTTTGGAATGTGTTCTCCTCCAAAGCGGATGGTGATGACGTATTTTCCTGGTTTCGGAGCCGTGTAGTAGATGTCAAACGTTCCGTCGGAATTCTCCACCACGTCCACGTCTAGCTCCGCCCCATCTGGCGTTGACACCTTACAGGTCACCTTTCCCTTCCCAGCAGCTTTTGCGTCCACGGTGATGACGGTCTCCTCGCCGATCTGGATGGTGGGCCCGAGGCCTGAACCTGTCGAGAATGATGGACATGTAAGGAGACCATACAAAACTACTGAAACTATCCCGTCATCCCTAACATCAAGTTAATATAATCATATGCTGTACATATACTGGTATGCATTCTAGTTTTCAGAAGAATTATCATGTTTAGAAATGCTCACCCAATCCATGTCCTCCAATGGAAACTGTAGATTGAAAATAAAACCATCATTAATGGTGCCTCATGGGTTAAACCCACCCAAGCTACTTCATCAGAGCAATGATTATCCAGACCCTCCTTTCTTCATAGATACATACATACAGTATAGATATAGATATAAATATACATATAGATAGGATATATGACATATATGAGAGTCCTCTCACTGACCTGTGACCAGACACTTGCTGGCGTCTCCAGTGGGCAGGGCATGGATACGATAGGGTGAGTAGGGAATCTCATCTCCTCCATACTTGATAGTGATGGTGTAGCGCCCTGCCATGTCTGGTACATAGGACACTGTGTACGTCCCATCTCTGTTGTCACGGATATTGGCCTTTTTCGGCTTGCCTTCTGGGTCCTACATGTATAGGAACATGGTATGAGTGTGTGTGTGTGTGTGTGCACTCATGTAAACTGTACATTGTCTATGTATGTCATCTCTGCAATATAACACTACACATGGCTGTGCACAATGCAACAATGGGAATGATTATCTTTGAGAATGGATGGTGCTATGTTTGGGAATGCGCCATTTTCTACAGTTAGTGGGATAAAGAAAACCACATTAGCCAATTAGCCAAACCCAATGGAGGTCAGTCCACACAGACTGGGGAGGAGGGACATTGAGGGGATAGAGAATGTCTGTCTTTCATGGACTGTGTACTACTGCTTAGGAGAAACGTTCACTTCCACACATCCAAAAGATCCCAGTTTCTCCTCCAGGTTTTTGATGTGTACTGTCCCAACTTGTCACAGCACCAAACTTGTTTCAGTGAAGTTTCAGCCAGGGAGCAAGTGAATCCTTTGTTTATGCGTTGTTTTGTCTACAATCCCTTTTTATCTGGTATACAATCCCTTGGTCTCCTACATAGACTGGCTTCTCTCATCTCTCACAGTAAGAAGAGAGGAGAGTGAAAAGAGACATAGAGAAGACAAAATACTCCTCCCAGGGTCCTCAGCAAGTACAAAAAAAGACAAGTGACAACAGAAGGAGGGGACTAGGGAAGAAGGGGACGAAAGGAAACAAGAGGGCGAGGGGAGACGGCAGACAGCGTGAGGGGTGAAAGAGAAGAGGCCAGAAAAAGGAAGAGCAGGCCTTACGGAGCCTTTCTTATGAATACAGAAGGGTATGGTCCCCTTGACTATATGCTTCTCCCACACCCTCCTGCCCCAGTCCTCCACCAGCACTGAGGCCTCACGCCTGCACCCATCCGGACCCTGCAGACAAGTCAACAGGCAGACACATCACAGCCACAACCCAACCACATCCCAGATCAGGGAGGGGCAGAGAGAAAGGAATGGGTAGAATGGATGGAGGGGCTGACTTGACATGGGGGTTGGTGTTTTTGTTTTTAAATTAAACACACAATAAGAAAATAAGGTAGAAAATCCAAATTGGTAATAAGCATGAATCATAACAGCAAGATTGAAGAGATGTTTATCATCTTAAGAAAAAGGAATGGAATTTCTCTTTTAAATAGGGAGGTGAATGTCTGAGGTCACAGTCTATGACAGTTTCCTGTCTAGAGAGGAAGTGACAGAGGCGAAGGTGACTCACCAGTATCTGCACTGTGAGCAGGCCTTCGCCAGCGTCGCGGGCATCGATGGTGAACTCCACGGGCAGGCTGGCGGGCACACCCTGGGCATTCAAACCTGGCCCACTGGCACGCACCTTACTGGCATCATGAGCAGGCAATGTCTTGATCTTATACGGACTGCAGATAGAGGGGGAAAGAACATATTTTTAAAGAAAGGAGTGTCACAACTGAACGGTTGTTTATGAAAGATCAAGCAAGACATTAGATTTAAATCTCTCAAGGATTTAAATGTTTCAGTTCAACTGAATTGCCACTTCAAGACAGAAAAGGAGGATCAAGAGAGAATGAGAGAGGGATGAAAACATTATGTAGTCAGTACAAAGATTTGATGAAAACATCAAAGAAGTATCTCTGTGATCACTGTTTGGTTCCTCTTCCTGCTGTTCTGACCTGCGAGGGACCTCCTGGTCAGCGTACTTCACACACACAGTGTACGGGCCGTCCTTGGCTGGGGTGTAGGTCGCTGTGTGTGTTCCGTCCCTGTTATCTGTGATGTTCACTGGCTCAGCCACTCCTGAGGCGGGAAGCAATGAAATATTGATCACAGTCTGAAAAGTTTAAAGCCTTAAAACGTTAAAACTTCACAGCCAATGAAAGCCATTTGGTTTGTGTGTGGTGGGAGGGGGGTGTCTGTATGTGTGTGTGTGGGTGTGTCTCTCTCTTTCTCTCTCCTCTTACCAGTAGGTCCATACAGCACCACTCCCAGAGGGGCGAGGCCAGCCTTGCTGGTGTCCACAGTGAAGGTCTGAGGAACATGGGCTCTGACTCCACTACCCAGCCCTGGGCCTGAACACCTCACCTTACTGGGGTCCACCAGCTCTCTCACTGGCACACGGAAGGGACTACCTGCAACACACAAAGGCAGGAGTCAGATGGAATTACATTCGTATAGGTATACAGCTCAAGTGTACATTGATAAGTTTAAAAAATGATGTACCTCTTTGAAAGCCCAGACCAAGCAAAACATTCTCATTACATACTTTTAGCATGTGCTATACATGGCCCAGAGCCCTGTATTGACAAGATATTCGAGTGACAGCTCTAATAATGAAAATACATGTCCTCAAAGATGGAAGGCAGGCAGGAGAAGATGAGATCAGATGGGACCATTCTAGCCAATGAGAGGGCAGATATGCGTGTGAACAGCAGGCCATAGAAATTCAAATACAATCATGGTACCAATTATTGCTTCTACTACACCAGATGTATGTCCTTGAACACAGAATCAATTAAAAGGTTAATTTAGTTGCTAATGGCAGCCTGCAGTACCCCGGCCGGCCTTCAAATTGAGTTACTCAATGAGCTAGCACTGAGCTAGCCTGCAACATCAATTCCTGGAGTAGCTCAAACGGCGCATGTTATGTCTCCATGAGACGCCATCTTAATGGACTTCATTTGGCTTCAAAGCACTATTGAGCCTTCACATAGGAATGGATGGTGTCACGTGATCAATGGTTTTGTCCATTCATATATACAGTCATTGGGAAGCAATCAATGGCAATGTCCATGCTCTATCTCTATGACAACAGGCAAAACTCCGATATAAAGTTGTTGTTTTTTAAGTTGCCAAAATGCCACTTATATCAGTGCATTCGTAACAACCTAGCCATTATGAAACATCTATTCGATCAAATAAGCCTCACCTAGCAAATTAGCGATTAAACTCTCTCATTGACCTCCATACAAAATATTCCTCACTTCGTGGGCTTATTTTCGTGGACAGATTTTGGGCGGAGTAAACATCTCGCTTCACCTCTTCCTCTCTGACCAAGCAAAACATTCTCATTCCATACTTATAGCATGTGGTATATACAGTGGGGAAAAAAGTATTTAGTCAGCCACCAATTGTGCAAGTTCTCCCACTTAAAAAGATGAGAGAGGCCTGTAATTTTCATCATAGGTACACGTCAACTATGACAGACAAAATGAGAAAAATAAATCCAGAAAATCACATTGTAGGATTTTTAATGAATTTATTTGCAAATTATGGTGGAAAATAAGTATTTGGTCAATAACAAAAGTTTCTCAATACTTTGTTATATACCCTTTGTTGTCAATGACACAGGTCAAACGTTTTCTGTAAGTCTTCACAAGGTTTTCACACACTGTTGCTGGTATTTTGGCCCATTCCTCCATGCAGATCTCCTCTAGAGCAGTGATGTTTTGGGGCTGTGCTGGGCAACACGGACTTTCAACTCCCTCCAAAGATTTTCTATGGGGTTGAGATCTGGAGACTGGCTAGGCCACTCCAGGACCTTGCAATACTTCTTACGAAGCCACTCCTTTGTTGCCTGGGCGGTGTGTTTGGGATCATTGTCATGCTGAAAGACCCAGCCACGTTTCATCTTCAATGCCCTTGCTGATGGAAGGAGGTTTTCACTCAAAATCTCACGATACATGGCCCCATTCATTCTTTCCTTTACACGGATCAGTCGTCCTGGTCCCTTTGCAGAAAAACAGCCCCAAAGCATGATGTTTCCACTCCCATGCTTCACAGTAGGTATGGTGTTCTTTGGATGCAACTCAGTATTCTTTGTCCTCCAAACACGACGAGTTGAGTTTTTACCAAAAAGTTCTATTTTGGTTTCATCTGACCATATGACATTCTCCCAATCCTCTTCTGGATCATCCAAATGCACTCTAGCAAACTTCAGACGGGCCTGGACATGTACTGGCTTAAGCAGGGGGACACGTCTGGCACTGCAGGATTTGAGTCCCTGGCGGCGTAGTGTGTTACTGATGGTAGGCTTTGTTACTTTGGTCCCAGCTCTCTGCAGGTCATTCACTAGGTCCCCCCGTGTGGTTCTGGGATTTTTGCTCACCGTTCTTGTGATCATTTTCACCCCACGGGGTGAGATCTTGCATGGAGCCCCAGATCGAGGGAGATTATCAGTGGTCTTGTATGTCTTCCATTTCCTAATAATTGCTCCCACAGTTGATTTCTTCAAACCAAGCTGCTTACCTATTGCAGATGCAGTCTTCCCAGCCTGGTGCAGGTCTACAATTTTGTTTCTGGTGTCCTTTGACAGCTCTTTGGTCTTGGCCATAGTGGAGTTTGGAGTGTGACTGTTTGAGGTTGTGGACAGGTGTCTTTTATACTGATAACAAGTTCAAACAGGTGCCATTAATACAGGTAACGAGTGGAGGACAGAGGAGCCGCTTAAAGAAGAAGTTACAGGTCTGTGAGAGCCAGAAATCTTGCTTGTTTGTAGGTGACCAAATACTTATTTTCCACCATAATTTGCAAATAAATTCCTTAAAAATCCTACAATGTGATTTTCTGGATTTTGTTTTCTCATTTTGTCTGTCATAGTTGACGTGTACCTATGATGAAAATTACAGGCCTCTCTCATCTTTTTAAGTGGGAGAACTTGCACAATTGGTGGCTGACTAAATACTTTTTTTCCCCACTGTACAAGTCTAGTGTACATCGATACGCATACCTTTTTGAAAGCCTAGACCAAGCAAAACATCTTCTATGACCCTATCAACATTCTTTATCAACCAATCAAGAATAGTTTAAATTCTCTCCAACAGGAAGTGAAGGGGCTCTCAGAGGAAGTGACATCATAAAGTACCTGGGATGGGCAAGCCTCCAAAGGTAATGTTGACGTCGTAGTCTCCCGGGGTGAAGGGGATGTACTCCACACTGCAGCTGCCATCTTTGTTGTCCTTACAGGACATCTTAGCCTCTGATGGACCCTCGATGGCCAGGCCCAGACCCCCTGTACCAGCACCCCTAGAGGGGGAGGGAGGGAGAGAGGGAGAGAGAGAGAGGGATGGTGAAGAGGAGGAGAGAAGAAGAATGGTTTACCTAAATGCTGAATTTAACCAGTATCTCATTTTTGCCACACCATTTTCAACCTTTCTCACCCTACTTACACCCCATTTCACCCATCTCATTTTCACCCCAGTTTGTGCCCAGTGTGTACCCCCTGGACAGATTGACAGAAGGATACAGTGGCGATCTCTGAAGGAAGCCTTATGTTCCACATGGTAATGATGATGATTAAGTAAGTAAGGAAGTTAGTGTGTGTACCTGGTTTCCACGGTGAAGCGGTTGGGTTTGTTGACCAGGCCCTCCTCCAGACCAGGACCGTAGGCTCTGACACGGCTGGGGTCACAACCCTCCGTTACCGGGACATGGAATGGACTGTTAGGCACTGCCACATCATCATACAGCACCTCAATCAAGTGCATCCCTGAACACACACACAGGGAGAAAACACACACACAGTAAGACAGTACACATACACACACACACAAAAGCACATTGGACCACTTTCTTTTGAAAGCAGTATGACCTCCAAAAAACCCAATCTCAACAATAAATCACTGTGGCCATCACTAGAGGAATACTGATTAGATTACTAAGCTGCTACAAAAAAACGTATGCGTGTGTGTGTGTTTGTGTCTGCGTCTGCGTCTGTGACTTTCTTTATGAAAAGTCCATGGTAGAGAGGCCAAGGTTGCGAATTTATGTCCCCCAATCCAGCGGGCTGAGGCATGGACAGGACACACACTATCATTGGAAAACCATCTGCCCTCCCTCTGTAGACAGGCACCGGCTATTAATACCGTACAACCCCCACACCTCTCTCTCTCTCTCTCTCTCTCTCTCTCTCTCTCTCTCTCTCTCTCTCTCTCTCTCTCTCTCTCTCTCTCTCTCTCTCTCTCTCTCTCTCTCTCTCTCTCTCTCTCTCTCTCTCTCTGAGCGGTTGCAGTTTCAGCTGCTTCCATTCATTTTTATAACGTGCTTTTTTTTGCCATTCTCCCTTTCCGACTTTCCGCCTTTCTCCCTAGCTCCATCCCTCATTCTCTTCCCCTCTCTACCTTATCCTCCCTCTTTCTTTCTGTTCTGTGTGTCTCTCTCTCTCTCTCCCTTTTCCAAGTCATCTGAAAGTGTGTGCTCTCTTTCCCCTTGTCCTATATATACATCAACCCCTCCCACCTCTCTCTAACTCCTCTCGTATCTCCAGGCCAGGCCTATATTCCATCAACCCCTCCCACTCTCTCTACTCCTCTCCTCGTACT
>NC_140000.1:42281761-42561761 GCF_964263955.1 Coregonus lavaretus
GATAGAGGAGAGGCCATCATAGGTACACGTCAACTATGACAGACAAAATGAGAAAATAAAATCCAGAAAATCATGTTGTAGGATTTTTAATGAATTTATTTGCAAATTATGGTGGAAAATAAGTATTTGGTCAATAACAAAAGTTTCTCAATACTTTGTTATATACCCTTTGTTGGCAATGACACAGGTCAAACGTTTTCTGTAAGTCTTCACAAGGTTTTCACACACTGATGCTGGTATTTTGGCCCATTCCTCCATGCAGATCTCCTCTAGAGCAGTGATGTTTTGGGGCTGTCGTTGGGCAACACGGACTTTCAACTCCCTCCAAAGATGTTCTATGGGGTTGAGATCTGGAGACTGGCTAGGCCACTCCAGGACCTTGAAATGCTTCTTACGAAGCCACTCCTTCGTTGCCCAGGCGGTGTGTTTGGGATCATTGTCATGCTGAAAGACCCAGCCACGTTTCATCTTCAATGTCCTTGCTGATGGAAGGAGGTTTTCACTCAAAATCTCACGACACATGGCCCCATTCTTTCTTTCCTTTACACGGATCAGTCGTCCTGGTCCCTTTGCAGAAAAACAGCCCCAAAGCATGATGTTTCCACCCCCATGCTTCACAGTAGGTATGGTGTTCTTTGGATGCAACTCAGCATTCTTTGTCCTCCAAACACGACGAGTTGAGTTTTTACCAAAAAGTTATATTTTGGTTTCATCTGACCATATGACATTCTCCCAATCCTCTTCTGGATCATCCAAATGCACTCTAGCAAACTTCAGACGGGCCTGGACATGTACTGGGGACACGTCTGGCACTGCAGGATTTGAGTCCCTGGCGGTGTAGTGTGTTACTGATGGTAGGCTTTGTTACTTTGGTCCCAGCTCTCTGCAGGTCATTCACTAGGTCCCCCCGTGTGGTTCTGGGATTTTTGCTCACCGTTCTTGTGATCATTTTGACCCCACGGGGTGAGATCTTGCGTGGAGCCCCAGATCGAGGGAGATTATCAGTGGTCTTGTATGTCTTCCATTTCCTAATAATTGCTCCCACAGTTGATTTCTTCAAACCAAGCTGCTTACCTATTGCAGATTCAGTCTTCCCAGCCTGGTGCAGGTCTACAATTTTGTTTCTGGTGTCCTTTGACAGCTCTTTGGTCTTGGCCATAGTGGAGTTTGGAGTGTGACTGTTTGAGGTTGTGGACAGGTGTCTTTTATACTGATAACAAGTTCAAACAGGTGCCATTAATACAGGTAACGAGTGGAGGACAGAGGAGCCTCTTAAAGAAGAAGTTACAGGTCTGTGAGAGCCAGAAATCTTGCTTGTTTGTAGGTGACCAAATACTTATTTTCCACCATAATTTGCAAATAAATTCATTAAAAATCCTACAATGTGATTTTCTGGATTTTTTCCCCACTGTACACCTTAGCCAAAAACATTTAAACTCAGTTATTCACAATTCCTGACATTTAATCCTAATAAAAATTACCTGTCATAGGTCAGTTAGGATCACCACTTTATTTTAAGAAAGTGAAATGTCAGAATAATTGTAGAGGGAATGATTTATTTACAGCTTTTAATTCTTTCATCACATTCCCAGTGGGTCAGAAGTTTACATACTGTACACTTGGGTCAAACATTTCGGGTAGTCTTCCACAAGCTTCCCACAATAAGTTGGTTGAATTTTGGCCCATTCCTCCTGACAGAGCTGGTGCAACTGAGTCAGGTTTGTAGGCCTCCTTGCTCACACACGCCTTTTCAGTTCTGCCCACAAATGTTCTATAGGATTGAGGTCAGGGCTTTGTGATGGCCACTCCAATACCTTGACTTTGTTGTCCTTAAGCCATTTTGCCACAACTTTGAAAGTATGCTTGGGGTCATTGTCCATTTGGAAGACTAATTTGCGACCAAGCTTTAACTTCCTGACTGATGTCTTGAGATGTTGCTTCAATATATCCACATCATTTTCCTTCCTCATGATGCCATCTATTTTGTGAAGTGCACCAGTCCCTCCTGCAGCAAAGTACCCCCACAGCATGATGCTGCCACCCCTGTGCTTCACGGTTGGGATGGTGTTCTTCGGCTTGCAAGTCTTCCCCTTTTTCCTCCAAACATAACGATGGTCATTATGGCCAAACAGTTCTATTTTTGTTTCATCAGACCAGAGGACATTTCTCCAAAAAGTACGATCTTTGTCCCCATGTGCAGTTGCAAACTGTAGTCTGGCTTTTTTATGGTGGTTTTGGAGCAGTGGCTTCTTCCTTGCTGAGCGGTGTCAGTGTTGATGTGGATGTGGTTGAGGAGTCAGACGCAGGACGCATAGGCTGAGTCAAACAAGACTTTACTAACTGTAAAACAGTACCAAAAGGACAAAGGAAGCGAGCGACAACGCAACACAGTGCGTAACAATAAACAAAGTCCAGAGTACTGCACAGGTTACACCAACGGACAGGCGGACAATAACACACAAACTAACGAAAACAACACAGGAAACTTATAGGGCACATAATCAGACTCAAACGGACACAGGTGTAACAGACAGACCAAACCAAACGCACATCGAAACATTCAACCGTGGCAGCCAGTACTCCGGGGACGACGAACGCCGAAGCCTGCCCGAGCAAGGAGGAGGAGCAGTCTCGGCAGAATTCGTGACAAGCAGCCATTCAGGTTATGTTGATATAGGACTCGTTTTACTGTGGATATAGATACTTTTGTACCGGTTTCCACCAGCATCTTCACAAGGTCATTTGCTGTTGTTCTGGGATTTATTTGCACTTTTCGCACCAAAGTACGTTCATCTCTAGGAGACAGAATGCGTCTCCTTCCTGAGCGGTATGATGGCTGCGTGGTCCCATGGTGTTTATACTTGCGTACTATTGTTCATACAGATGAACATGGTACCTTCAGGCGTTTGGAAATTGCTCCCACGGATGAACCAGACTTGTGGAGGTCTAGAATTGTTTTTCTGAGGTCTTGGCTGATTTCTTTAGATTTTCCCTTGATGTCAAGCAAAGAGGCACTGAGTTTGAAGGTAGGCCTTGAAATACATCCACAGGTACACCTCCAATTGACTCAAATGATGTCAATTAGCCTATCAGAAGCTTCTAAAGCCATGACATCATTTATTAGAATTTTCCAAGCTGTTTAAAGGCACAGTCAACTTAGTGTATGTAAACTTCTGACCCACTGGAATTGTGATACAGTGAATTATAAGTGAAATAATCTGTGTGTAAACAATTGTTGGAAAAATTACTAGGGTCATGCACAAAGTAGATGTCCTAACCGACTTGCCAAACTATAGTTTGTTAACAAGAAATGTGTGGAGTGGTTGAAAAACAAGTTTTAATGACTCCAACCTAAGTGTATGTAAACTTCCGACTTCAACTGTATATACACAGTACCAGTCAAAAGTTTGGACACACCTACTCATTCAAGGGTTTTTCTTTATTTTTACTATTCTTTGCATTGTAGAATAATAGTGAATACATCTAAACTATGAAATAACATATATGGAATCATGTAGTAACCAAAAAAGTGTTAAACAAATCAAAATATACTTTAAATAGCCACCCTTTGCCTTGATGACAGCTTTGCACACGCTTGGCATTCTCTCAACCAGCTTCATGAAGTAGTCACCTGGAATGCATTTCAATTAACAGGTGTGCCTTTTTAAAAGTTAATTTGTGGAATTTCTTTCCTTCTTAATGCGTTTGAGCCAATCAGTTATGTTGTGACAAGGTAGGGGGGGTATACAGAAGATAGCCCTATTTGGTAAAATACCAAGTTCATATTATTGCAAAAACAGCTCAAATAAGCAAAGAGAAATGGCAGTCCATCATTACTTTAAGACATGAAGGTCAGTCAATATGGAACATTTCAAGAACTTTGAAAGTTTCTTCAAGTGTAGTCGCAAAAACCATCAAGCGCTATGATGAAACTGGCTCTCATGAGGACCGCCACAGGAAAGGAAGACCCAGTTACCTCTGCTGCAGAGGATAAGTTCATTAGAGTTACCAGCCTGAGAAATTGCAGCCCAAATAAATGCTTCACAGATTAAGTCACAGACACATCTCAACATCAACTGTTCAGAGGGGACTGTGTGAATCAGGCCTCCATGGTCGAATTGCTGCAAAGAAATCACTACTAAAGGACACCAATAAGAAGAAGAGACCTGCTTGGGCCAAGAAACATGAGCAATGGACATTAGACCGGTGAAAATATGTCCTTTGGTCTGGATTTTTGGTTACAACCGCCGTGTCTTTGTGAGATGCGGTGTGGGTGATCTCCGCCGTTAAGCATGGAGGAGGAGGTGTTATGGTGTGGGGGTGCTTTGTTGGTGACACTGTCTGTGATTTATTTAGAATTCAAGGCATACTTAACCAGCATGGCTACCACAGCATTCTGCAGCGATACGACATCCCATCTGGTTTGGGCTTAGTGGGACTATCATTTGTTTTTCAACAGGACATTGACCCAACACACCTCCAGGCTGTGTAAGGGCTATTTGACCAAGAAGGAGAGTGATGGAGTGCTGCATCAGATGACCTGGCCTCCACAATCCACTGACCTCAACCCAATTGAGATGGTTTGGGATGAGTTGGACCGCAGAGTGAAGGAAAAGCAGCCAACAAGTGCTCAGCATATGTGTGAACTCCTTCAAGACTTTTGAAAGAGCATTCCAGGTGAAGCTGGTTGAGAGAATGCCAAGAGTGTGCAAAGTTGTCATAAAGGCAAAGGGTGGCTACTTTGAAGAATCTAAAATATAACATATATTTTGATTTGTTTAACACTTTTTTGGTTACTACATGATTCCATATGTGTTATTTCATAGTTTTGATGTCTTCACTATTATTCTACAATGTAGAAAATAGTAAAAAAATTAAGAAAGACCCTTGAATGAGTAGGTGTGTCCAAACTTTTGACTGGTACTGTATATATATATATATATGACACATACACACACCGTGGTATAAAAACGCACCACTACTATTAGGATGGGAAAACACTGGAAGTGAGCTCAAACGAATAATTGATTTCCCCATCAAAATCACAAGCTACACCAGTGCATAGAGATCATATCTATCATCTGTGGCCGGGTAAGACAATTAAAATAAAAACATGCTGTTGTTCATTGATTGGGATGGATTTACCCCAAACCCAAATTGCTCTGTAGGCCTTCATTCTCTGACCAATGATGAAGCAAGATTGGTGAGAGGGAGCAGGTTACAAGATAAATTGAATGGAGCATACCTTTTCAGAGCCTACGTTTTATGTTTTGTATTTTTTTTTTTCATGATCTCTTGAACCATGGAAGTATGTAACCATGCAGAACATTCTGATGAAATCATTGGATATCCAGCACCAACAAATTACCTACACGTGAAAGAAAGAAGATAAACGGAAGGAATTCATGTACATTTGAACTCTGGAGCTTGTAGGAGAGACAACACCACAACCTAGTGGAAACTCTAGGACGCAAACAGAGATGTACACGAATCTGCCGATGTGATTTCAACATGTACATTTTTTCTGTGCTAACTCTTTTGTAACAACACAATTGTCAGACACATTTACCAATTGTTGGATTGTTCATAATAGTAGTTTTTGTTTTGTTTATTTATTACATATCGGTGTTGTCGAATAAACATATCTGAAAAGATGGTGGTCATGTAACAGCAGCGTCGCATGAGCAGTGTGTGCATGTAAAGGTCGACCAGCCAGGAAGTTGAGGTAGCTAGCCTAGCTATGTTATCCATTTTGCCATCATAATGGGATATTATAAGATAACCTGCATATTGTATGAAAGCATGACTACTTTAAAGAGCTCCGTCATTGCTCATAAAAACTTCTGCATCTAAATCAGGTAGCTTGTTGGCTTAGCTAGATAGCACGCCACTCAAGCTGGACATGAGAAGGATGCAGTTTAGCTCGAGTAGCCTACTAGTAGTACTGTACTGTCTTTGTAGTAGTGCTGTGTTGCTGATGATTGTGGTATGGTTTGACAGTGTCAGGACAATTACAGAGCTAAATCCTGTGGTGTTATTAGATTGAATGGGCTAGTATGCCTTGGGAACACATATAGCTTGCTTACGTTCTCACTTTATTCTGGTTTCCCTTAGTTCCCATAGCCACAAAGTCAAAATTGGCTATAGCTTTAAAATGCAACAACAAAAAAAATTGGGGTTAGGCGTAAGGTTAGGTTTATCACTCACATTTTAAGAAGATAGATTGTATAAATAGGCAGGGTTTAGACTTTGTGCCTGTGGTAACTAGTGTCGACCCTTTATTCTCCACCCGTCCTCTAGGTTTGCTGTGGGAAGTATGCTGTGTCTGGAGAGAAGGATGCTGGGACTTGTAGCCTTCATAGGTGGTGACCTCCATGCTACGTCTGGGAGACTCCTGAGATGCACCTTGAAGTCTTCAGCAGTCCAACAGACTTCTGGCTCCACACACCACCTCCAGAGGGCGTGGCTCTCCTCACAGGCACCTGTCTGTGGACACCATACCCCTAAACATAGGACAGGGCTGTATGGGCCTTTTACACACCCACAGCAGACACTGGGGAGTTCCCGTGGCCCCCTCTCCCTCTTCACCCAGAGGGCCGCCCTCTCCCAGGGACCCAACACCTCCACAGCCAATATCAGGCTGCGAACACGGCTGGTGGTCACCCTGCTGTTCGGCGGGGGTCTGCTTGGCACCTGGTGGTACGTGCGTAATGAGAAGCAGCAAAATCACAGAATGCAGCGTATAGAGCAGTTGAAAAAGGTGACCCTGGGCCAGGGAGACTACAGCCTCCTTGACCACAGGGGGCACCGCAGGACCAAGAGAGACTTCCTGGGTAGCTGGGTGCTCCTCTACTTTGGCTTCACCCACTGCCCTGACATCTGCCCCGATGAGCTGGATAAGATATCTGCTGTGGTCAGCACTCTGGACAAGGACCCGTCTCTACCTCCGGTCCAACCGCTGTTTGTGACGGTTGACCCGGAACGAGACGATGTGGCGGCCCTGGAGAGGTACGTGAAGGACTTCCACCCCCGGCTGATCGGCCTGACGGGTACCCCAGAGGAGGTGAAGGTGGCGGGGAAGGACTACAGGGTGTACGCCAGCCCTGGACCTAAGGATGAGGACGGGGACTATATAGTGGACCACACCATCCTCATCTACCTGGTCAACCCAGATGGACTGTTCCTGGACTATTACAACAGGATGAAGGATGACGTGCAGATTGCTGAGAGCATCAGGAACCATATGAAGAGCTACGTCAAACTCCCTGAGTGAATGATGGTAACCACGCCAACAAGACTGTATCAAAGACCTATAGTATGTTACATTTAGGCTAAACCCAAAGTCCAGATAACAATAATCCTCCATCAGAAATGAGGCCCTGTGTTGAACTATTCCCAGACCAGACTGAACCACAACAATATGGACGCTTTATCGAGGCTCTGCTGATTCTGTGTGTGCAATAAATTGTTTTTGTCTGACACCGCGAATTACCTGGATATTAAATTATCTTTATACTAGTCTTTAGTCAAGGGCCCTAGTCATTAGTAGGTGTTGCAATATTGAAAGTGTGTTCATATAATCTTAGTAACATCCACACGCTCATGTTTTGTTTTATTTTATACACATTTTTGGCCAGAGTAAAACAATTATTTTTCCTTACAAACTAGTTAAACAATTTCCCAATTTAGGTTATATTCTCTTGAATGAAAGTAGAAAAATGATTAAGGTTTTCTTAAAAGCCCTCTCATCTGATATAGAAAATGTATGTCATGACAAACATTGGGAAAAGGGTGATATTCTTAGGGTTAGTCAATTAACACTACCGACACACCACAACATACCCAGAGTGCGACATCTGGTAAGTAAATATATTGTGTAGATGCAGGTGAAAGAGATAAAAATTGCTTATTTTTCTTGAGATAACCAGAGGAATACACAGACGTATGAGACAGACAGACCTACAGAGACACCAAAGATCAAACAATAGACAGGAGATTGAAATTAAATAAGAGCAAGTACGTGAGCGAGCGAGAGAACGGGTGCAGCCAGCTCATGTTGATAGAGCAGGTCAGTACTAGTGGTCCAGTAGGCACAAGGGGCATCACACATACGAGTGTATACCACGTTTCAGAGTAATGTGTCCCTAGTCCCCACTAAATCTATAGGAGGCAAGAGCTCACACACACATGATCAGGTTCAGGAGATGAATGGGTCTGGGTCATATAGGGTCTGAGGTTGCAAGGGCGTTCTTGAATCGTTGGTTGGCCCTGTGTTTGCTGAGCAGAGTGAGTCCCATGGTGTCGATGCTTTCCTCGAGACCCTCACTCCTGTCGATCTCCACTGTGTAGTCATTGGCCTGAAGAGGAGATAATAAATAATAAAATAATATGCCATTTAGCAGACGCTTTTATCCAAAGCGACTTACAGTCATGCGTGCATACATTTTTTGTGTATGGGTGGTCCCGGGGATCGAACCCACTACCTTGGCGTTACAAGCGCCGCGCTCTACCAGCTGAGCTACAGAGGATAGCATGATAATAACCTCTACCTGATAACACAGTGTCCTGATGGTAGAGTAATGGAGTTACTATAGACAAATACATCTTGTACTAGAAGCTATCAAACTAATTTGTCATACAATAAAATCAAGTATCTTTAAATTTCAAGTGTTCAGTTCAGTGTCAAGACTGTAAACTCCAGACAGTGGCTGAGTACACTTGATTAGATTGTGGTGTATTAAATTCCTTCAAATCACACACACATACTCACCAGCTGAAGGGAAGCCAGCATGTACTTGCAGGCCTCGAAGTTGTCCATGCCGTGGACTATAGAGGCGAAGGTCCTCCTCTGGCCCACACTGCTCAACGCTGCTACGATCCTGTCCCCATAGTCATGGATGTCAAAGGTAGGACGCTCCTCCTACAGAGACATGGGGTCAGGAGGTTTAGCCAACAGATCACACATCATGCCACACTAGAAATCACCAACAGAGTGAAAAATGATAATATATTTGATTAGAATAGAATAGATACTGTCAATTTTTTCAATTAAAATTGGTTGATCTACAGCAAAATGTCTGGAAAGTATATAATTGAATCTTACCTGATAGATGAGCTCCGGTCGTATTTTGTCCTCCCATTCCTTCACTCTTTTCGACAGCGCCGTCTCCTGGGCATAACCCTGGGAGTTCACCAGGAACTGCTCCTGAAATATGAAGGAAGTGGGGGGAAAATCAGTGGCTAGCTACACAGAACCCTCTAGTATTCCTCGCTGGAACATGACCCAGAAAGACTGGGGCATTGAGACACGTACCACACTCTTCTTCACCAGGTCTTCGTAACTCAGTCCGTCCATGTCTGCCCCTGGCAGCAACAGAAACATTGTAAACATACTATCTTTGCCTATGATTGCCTACAGTGTCTTAAAACTTTCTGAATGGTCCACAAGTGGTTTTTAAATCTGTGTTTTTTTTTGGTCAAGTAACGTATCATTGTGGAGTGACACTAATACATTAGTCTAACTCTACAGTCAGTCAATGGACATAGACACACAGTCAAGACCTGATGGCTCGGTTTACACCTTGCCTTAAAATGTGTGCAGTTAATAGCAGGTGTGAATGTGGTCTGAGAGATAGAAAGACAGGACAGTGTCTACCTGGTATGAAGTCCTGTCCACTCAGGAAGTCAGCCGGGGCTTCATCAGTCAAAGGGTCATGTTCGTTGTCAGAGAGGTCATCGTGCAGGCCTAGCGGGTCGTGGTGTCTGAGGCCCTCTGACTCCTCCTCTTCTCTCTCGTCCAGTTGCAGGTACGTCCTTCTCAGCTCCTCATCAGACACAAACACACCCTGTAAGGGCAAAAGGCTGTATGTTCAGTACATACTCATACACACTCAACACTAAAAACAGCAACAAATGCTCCTTGCAGCATGACCCATAGCAGTACACACATACCGTTTTTCTAAGAATCCTTTTCCGGGTCTTCAGCTTGTCTTTCATTTTACTCATATAGATGTAGTTCAAGTCTGTAAAAGAAACACCACTTGCTGTAAGCGCCATATAATCGCGGGTCCAAAAGAGAACTCTATCTCCTGTCATTTAGTTATGAGATCCACCATTACCTGTATACGTGGGTCCATTCTTTAGCCTGGGTTCAGGGGGGTCATCTGCAACAAGAGGAGGCATTTGTCAGGTATATACCATCCTATTTAGTCTTCATAGACTCACCAACACACACGTTTACACACAACTTACAGGTGCCAGTGTACCAGGTCCAGAAGTCCTGCAGCGCAGAGGGGCCTTTCCTTTTCCTCTTCCCAGAATCATCAAGACCCGGAGGAACCTTATAACATATTCCTATGGCGAAAGAACACACACATTTAACACAGGCAGGCCCCCTCATAGAAAATACACTCAGTGAGTATGAATCTTATCGATAGGAAAAGGTTCTCACCTGTTTTCAGAGGCTTGTCCTCTCCGACTGTATCATAAAGGTCATGTAACCTCCATATGTTTGCCTGCATCACAACAATCATCACATCAAAGACAACAAAAAAACAACGAGCGTACTAGAATAGTTATTTTCCATCTCTAAATGTGTGGTGGTTTATCCATCGTGGTTGTGATGGGTAACCGTACAATCTGAGCCCTCTCCTCCTCCATCCTCTGTTTGTCCTGCTCCTCCTCAGAGAGCTGCTGGACTCCTTTCCTCTCCCTCAACATCCTCCCTTCAATGGGGGCCTGGGAGAGAACAAGTTAGAACACACTGATACAAGACATAAATAAACCCAACCCAACACATGGTGATACAAATCTTACACAATTCAACACAAGGCCCCATAAAAGGGCTACGATAAAGGGGTTACTAGCTGTAATGGAACTAGGCATGTGTGATACCTACAGTTCCTCTGCATGCATGCATGCATGCATGCATGTATATATATATATATATATATAAAAATGTGTGTGTGTGTGTGTGAGAGAGATTTCTACGTTCCTACCTGGTGTCTGTCAATATGTTCCTCGGGTCCCTGGTCCATCTCCATCCCATTGTCCTCCAGGGGCAGGAAGTTATCCGCACCGGCATCACCACCATCCTCGCCGACAACGCCCTCCCTGGCATCCCCTGCTGCAAGCTCTGCATCACCTGGACACAACAACAATAAGGATGTCAGCACCCGGCCTTAGCTTAGAAATATACATTAAAAGAACCGTATATTCCATTTGAGCTGGTCCTGGCAACATGGTATGGGATTTAGTGCTCTGTTGAGATTGTTGGAGGCTAAACACATCACAAACACTCCCAGCCCACTCACAGAGAAACCAAATCTATGATGTGTTTTCTATGATCAGTTGGCTGTTTTGGCTTGACTACAGTTGTGTACAGTGTATAGACCTCGACACAGTAATGTACATCTGTCGATATACTGTATCCATATGCCTCTCTACCTTGGTGCTTGAACAGGGTGACGGGGGCCAGGGGTGCGACAGACAGGGCGTCCCTGAGGAAGTGGGACTGAGAGGAGGCCAGGAAGAGGCGGATGATACCGAGGGCGTCCGGAGTGAACGTGTTCATCCTGAAGTCCTTACAGCTGCCCAGCACCTCTCCCTTCAGACTGCAGCACATACACACACAAACATTGATATGACAGCCCTCTACAGAAAATTAGTTCCACCAAAAAGTAAGGCAGCTACAAATGGCAAGGCCTACAATGTTTCATAGTTGTTATGTAGTTATTCTACAGAAGAGTTCATCATGTTGAGGGCTGTTTAGGCCGTGGACTTGGCACCCACCTCATGAGAAGCAGCTTCTGTTTCTCAAACGCCTCAGGAGGAATCAGAGACTCAGGGGGAAGAGGGGCCACGTCCACATTCTAAGGAACACACAGGACAATAATTTACACAGATAGAATCATGGACACACACACAAATCAGTTAGTCTGATTGATACACCAATCAATATATTGTACATTCTGGAGGGGCATTTATAAAGGGTTAAATGTTTCCAGAGGGGGACACTCACCGTGTTGGTCTCATTCTTCATCTCTGACTGCAGTGAGACATCTGTTGTATCCTGGTCTAAGGAGTCAAACTGGGGGAACAACAAACATCAGTAAAATCCAGCGATAACAGTGTTGGGCCGGAACTAAAGCCTGCTAAACACACCCTATGGCACTCTTTGGCAAGGGTTTCCTAGCCCAACTGTCACCGCCCCCAGCTCCACTCTCTTACCCCGCCGTCATCATTAGCATTGTTGGATGAGGCCCCATCCAGGTCACCCTCTCCAGATGTCACTGCTTGTTTATCTTTCCTGAAAATGACAGGTACAAATCCCTTTAACTCAATGAGAAATGAAGTGAGGAAGTAGAGCACCATAAAGACTGGTGGCTTGAGTGGTGCTGTGTGTTCACAGGGAGCGAGGCAGGGTCCCTTGACTTATTCCACATTGTGTTGTGCTACAGACAGAATTCAAAATGGATTACATATAGGGGGGTTTTCCTCACTCATTTACACACAATACCCCATAATGACAAAGTGAAAACATGTTTTTAGACATTTTTGAAAATGAAATACAGAAATATCTAATTTACATAAGTATTCACACCCCGGAGTCAATACTGGGTAAGTCTCTAAGAGCTTTGCACACCTGGATTGTACAATATTTTCACATTATTCTTTTTTAAATTCTTCAAGCATTATCAAGTTGGTTGTTGATCATTGCTAGACAGCCATTTTCAGGTCTTGCCATAGATTTTCAAGCCAATTTTAGTCAACTATAACTAGGCCAACGCTTTGTATTCAAGACATAAAGTTAATTTCTTTGACATATTTGTTTGCAGTTTTACTTTAGTGCCTTATTGCAAACAGGATGCATGTTTTGGAATATTTATATTTTGTACAGGCTTCCTTCTTTTCACTGTCTTCCTGTGTTTGAAATTCACTGCTTGACTGAGGGACCTTACAGATAATTGTATGTGTGTGGTACAGAGATGAGGTAGTCATTCAAAAATCATGTTAAGCACATTTTTACTGCTGAACTTATTTAGGCTTGCCATAACAAATGGGTTGAATACTTATTGACTCAAGACATTTCAGCTTTTAATTTCTTATTAATTTGTTTAAATGACTAAAAAGATTCCACTTTGACGTTATGGGGTATTGTGTGTAGGCCAGTGATACAAAATCTCAATTTAATCCAATTTAAATTCAGGATATAACACAACAAAATGTGGAAAAAGTCAAGGGGTGTGAATACTTTCTGAAGGCACTGTACTTACTTCCTGTTTCTGTCGTTGATGTAGTCCAGAGTTTGGTACACCAGATTGTACAGATGCTCCACCTGAATCAAACAATAATACATTATAATAAAGTGTTTCCCTTATATTCATTTAGCAGTAGCGGGCTGCTAAATCGTTGCCGCCCCACAACAAATACGATAAAAAAAAGTATATATGATTTTGTTTAGAAAATAATTTGAGGGATGGAAAAACTTTTCAGTGTATACTTAAACCACTAAAGCCAGATATAAAGTATGTAGAAAAGATCATGGCGCAATATATTTTTTTATAAGATCATCTTTGAGAACTAACAATCACCAAAATAAAAACTAGACATTGGGGGAGAATCTAACATTTTTAAAATGTCATGGCATGGAGCCCCCATTGATTTTGTTATAACGTTTGAGTCACTCAGATAGCATAGGAACATGGCATAAGCCATGGCAAAATGTGTAGAATTGAAGGAAATTTGCTTTAAAACTGCAATTTCTCTCAGCCCCATGGCAAAATGTAGAAGAATTGAAGGATATTAGCTTTAAAACTGTTTTTTTTCTCTCTCAGCCAGTCAGCCCCTTGACAAAAAAAATGTGTAGAATTGAAGGAAACAAGTTTTAAAACTGTAAAATTTCTGCCCCATTTCGAGGGCCTCTAAAAAATGTTGGTCGGAGACAGCGCCGTTGGCCACTCCCGCTACCACGACACCCCCACTTTGCTGAAACAAATCCTAGGGGAAACACTAATAATAATACATTTGATCTGTAACATGCTTTTCAAAAACTCAAGGTGCTAACAATACCAATATCGTAGTTATACCACAGTTGAAATCAAATGAATTGTCGTGGATCACATAGTTACTTTTGGACAACAAGTCAGGAATATTATATGAAACCAGCATATGATGTTGTTCTTTTCTACCAAGGAACTTCTCACCTTCTTGCTGTAGATGCATGCTGAGCCTTGGATGAGCAGCGCTGCCTCTGCAAAGTTCAGAGTGGTTTTGCCCCCATCGAAGGAGATGCACATCTCATCCAACTGCCAGACCATAGAGACAATATGACAGTGGTAAATGCAGTGTATATCAATGTGTAAGAGGAAAAGCTTTCTGAACAGTCTACTCCAGCCTTGGTCTGTGTGATTTTCAAACCAGTTGGTGACTCAATTGATTAATTCAAGGCTGTGTGTTGACACACAACAATGTTAATACAGTTCTTGAAGTCTATTTTGTTTTGATGATTTACCCCATAATGCATGCCACGGGCTCATTCCTACCTCCTCCAGATAATCTGCCAACTCCGAGGCCACATCAATGTCCCAGTTTTTCGTGAGCTCACGGATAGGCTGCAACAAATGCGCGAATCGAGTCTCCACTGTGTCCATGGTTCCACTTAAAATGAGAGATCATCAAATCATGTCAGATTTCAATCAGTGTGATTTTTTGAAAAGCTAACACTATATTCAGTAGCTATCTACAAAAGAGATTGGTTGACATTTAGCTATCTAGCTAGAGAACGTTAAAGTTCACAGATGAAAAGTATATTTGGTTTATATAGTCGCTAACGTACTAACGTTACTAGTAGTACTGTATACACCATTACTGTAACGTTAGCTAGCTAGCCAGCTACCAAAATATTTCAACACAGACATACATGAAATGCTATATGTGGCTATTACACTCACCAAATTATATCCAATCACTGTAGGCGTTGATTCACAAAATACGACGGTGACCCAAATATTTAATATTTGTTGATCAACTTTGGAGCCCTTTCAAAAGAACCGCGCATCCACCATTTTCATTTATTTATTTTATTTTAGGGTGAGATTTTCTTATTCGCCGACTGTTTCCGCTCTGACGTTAGCGTCAACAGAGCTAGCGCTTATCTGCTTTGCTGCCATCTACTGGCGGGAGTATCACTAAAAAACAGCATGAACCCTTCTCACCGAAAGATGGAGCACTTGGATTTTATATTTACAAGCCATCATTGAATAAGTGTGATGACGTTCGATGCTTGTGGCCAGTTAGGCTGCGTTTAAACAGACAGCTCAAATCTGATGTTTTGCCTTATCAGATCAGATATTTTGTCAATAATTTGACAAATATATATTTGGCTGCCTGTGTAAACGCAGCCTTAGTTATCGTTTGGAAATCAAACGATCTCCTGTTTGTCATATCAACGCTTTTGATTTTTTATCAAAATACTAAAACATCAACCAATATCAGCAATGCAACATTTCGTTTTATGCAACATTTCTACAGTTGGTGTATACATTTTCAACTTTTATTGCATATAGGCCTAATTCACACAATGTTATTTGACTTTGCCTCTAGTTTATATGCTCTGTAAGCCATGCATCAAAAACATTTAATGTGGTTTAGTTTTTAACCAGTGGTAGGGAAACTATTCTGAAAATATAGTTTACCAAGCTACCAATTAGGCCTACTTCACACTGTAAGAAGTTTTAGGCAACTAAAGTTACTTTAAAGGGGTAGGCTACATCACTACTTTCAAACTACTTCGTGAAAAATTCTCATATTTAAACATGAAATGTCATAGACTACAAATTTCAACAACAGATAACTCTGGAGTCAGCTGTTCACAGAATGTGTAATTTAGCCTATTACAAAACATGTTTCAAGTGAGAATTAGGCAGGTCTGATGCCGAAAAAGTAAGACAATTCTTGCTTCTTCACCCATATTTTATTTTTGCAAAAAAAAGTATTGTGTAGTTCCATTAGTTAGCTACACCGCTACATGGCAAAAAAAGTAGGCTAATTAACTACTGATAAAAATACTAAGATTTGAATTTAGTTCAATTACCACCAAGTGACTGCAAAATGTAGTGAAATTACTAGTTGAAATAGGCTACTTGTAGTTCGCTAATCGCTACTCCCCAACACTGTTAACCCTTGCCTGGAAACCCGATGTTGAATTGCAATTAATTTTACGTCGGGTAGAAAATTGTGTTTGTACCCATAGCACAGAGAGTGGATAATGCCACCCATAACCTTTTTCAACTGCTTGCTATAGGGACCGCCAACATATCCCCAGGTGATAGTGATAGGCTAGACTAGCCTATGATGCCCATACATTGTCCACAGAACCATAATATATTTTCTGACACACATATAGTGATGCCCTTCAGGGCCATTATAACAGTCTATGGGTGTGTTCGTCAATTCAATCTGGAGTGCCAGAGTGCGCTCTGGGCGTTTGTAAATTCAGAGCGTTGTCAGATTGTCCTTTTGTAAATTCAGAGCGTTTCGCTCTCAGAGCACACACTGGACGCTCTGGCCGAGGAGTAGGGATGATCCGAGCGTTCTGACCTCACAACCGCAGTCAAGTACCCAAGGTAACTGGCTAACGTTGGCTAACTTGCTAGCTACTTTCAGACACAAATGAGAGAACAGCCTCACTCTGACCATTTTACTCGCCCTAGCAGAGCTGGTTGGGCTGTTTTCATGTTATCCAGAGCGTTGGCGACTGTGACTGTGCTGCTGGCAACAATTTAATTAAGCTTTTTTTGCCAAGGTTTACTGACACCAGCCATATTCAACGGGTGTTGAACGTTCATAAATTCATCAGTTATTCTGCGCTCTGGCACACTCAGACTAGAGTGCTCTGAAATCGGAGTAGATAGCCAGAACGAATTTACGAACGCACCCTATGTGGGTGAGATTCTCCTTTCAGGCTTGACCTTGACACAATGACCTCTCTGTGGCTTCCCTATAGGCCTATTGTATGATTGACCCTTGCAGATGAAGCCAGCAGTAGGCATATTTGCCTAAGTCTATCAATGATCCAGGCCTATTGCTAAGTAAGGTCATCCATTTGTCAAATAGCATGCTGCTTGTTGTGTAAAGTGATGAGGCCCTGGACCTGCTTGTCTTTCCCGCTGCGTCCGCACCCCATCCATCTCTCTCCTTTGGGGCAGCAGCGCGCGCGTTTTGAGTAAGACCCTACATCTTTAAAGACCATCATAAATCAATTTTAGGCCTACATAACAACATGTGTGTGTCCCCAACAAAGACTCGGTATATTCAAAGCCAAACAAATAAGGTGGTTAATTAAAAAGTTAGTTAGACTAATTCAACGGGCACAATCCCATTTAAAATGGGATTTGTGTGGTTATTGTAGCCTATAGCAGCAGGCGGGTTAGGGTTTAGCAGCGCTCAGGGAACTGGACACTTCATGGTTTCCATGAAAATACAGGTTTCTTTGAAAGGATTTTCTTGGAATTTTGTAAAAAAAAAATATATATATTTATCTCTCTCCCGCTCTACCACTAGCTCTCTTTCTTCTATTCTCTCTCACACACAGGCAGACACGCACACACATCATGAGCAAGCGAATATATTAATGAGGTGCAGCTGGCTTGGCACTACCTTTAAAATGGTTGCGCTCTACACCACGTGACGCGATTCCTGGAAAGTTCTTGGAAATCGGTCTTTTGTGTATAGCTGTGGGTTTAATGAGGATTTGGTTATTAAAAACACATACCGAAGGAAGGGGATTCAACGCCGCAGAAAAGACGGTCATTGGGATCTGTACCAAAAACAAGACAAGCGTGGTTTGGTGACTTTCTGCATGGTATTTTACATCTTTTAACATTACCAGCAGCGAGCGAGTCGTGCCAAGTCGATTTGCCTCGGTCGCGAGACGTTGTCATCGCCTGTTTTGCACCACGGGTTGGAAAATATTCTGAGTTTGTTTGCCATCACGCCAAATTGCCAACTGATTGATTAGCCCGCCAGAAGATAAATAATACGACATGGAAAACTCTAGCTATGTGATCTGTCATCTTTCAGTGTGATCGACATGGCTAAACTAGCTAGCCGTTCCCTGGAAGTGTATAGCTAATGAGCGGGTTTGTGCTTTGTTTATTAATCTTAGTCCCCTTTCTTTAGGGAGAAGTGCGTATTTGAATGATCATCGGTAGAGTCGTTTGGTGCTGGATCCACTCGCAAATAGGTGAGAATTCATTAATATAACTATCAGTTAATAGTATATTTACTTTGTAAACTAGCTAGTCAGCATTAGATGGCTAAAATGTAATGTTAGCTATGTGTTGTGAACATTATGCAAATGTCACGTGCTTTATTGGCTTTGGAACGGGGTTATTTAAAAACGACGGTGCAAATTTACACAACCACAATGGAGGCTTTAATGTAGCCTACACAAAATAATCAATTAAACATAGCCACAATAGACAAGCTGCAAACACCGAACAAGGCTGATGATGGTGATTTATCTGTTTTCAGTATCCCCTCCCTGCATATAGTGAGTTTAAACTGCCATTGCAATTTCCGAGAAGTAGAGTCGATTTCGCAGAACGTTCCCTAGTCTGTTTACTTATATTTGAATGCAGACATAAAAAAAAAAAACGTCCCTAATCTTTCATCTCCAATGATGAATTGTAATACCTCGCGCATATAAGTGAAAGTTTTATTTTATTTTATTGTTTTATTTAAGATTTATCAAGCGAATGAATTAGGCTTTTCAGTGTTCACCTTGTTTCGTGCTCCCTTCCTTGCCATACCTTGTTTCGTGCTCCCTTCCTTGCCATGTTTAAAAAATAAATAAAAACTTGCGCAAACGTAACCCCATTCATATACATCAACTACCTTTAGCGCCTATTGAAGTATCTTCTGGCATGGGGAGTTAGAGCCCGGACGCTCGTTCTGATAGTTAAAACGCGTCACTTGCGGTAAGATTTCGGAAACATAAGGAATGTATCTTTCATATCAGAGAGAAATTCAATTACTACACGCCTTTATAGGTTTAGGATTCCCACACAGTTATATTTCTATGTTACAGGGATACCAGTACCGAGTTGATGTGGCGGCAGGTAGTTTAGTGGTTAAGAGCGTTGTGACAGTAACCGAAAGGTCGCTGGTTCTAATCCCCGAGCCGACTAGGTGAAAAATCTGTCGATGTTCCCTTGAGCAAGGCACTTAACCCTAATTGCTCCTGTAAATCGCTCTGGATAAGAGCGTCTGCTAAATGACGTAAATGTAATGTACGAGGTAATTTCAGGTAGATTTGTAGGCTACTTAAGGGTAGGGGTAAAGTGACTAGGCAACAGGATATATATTAAGCATTAGCAGCAGTTTATGTGATGAGTCAGAAGAATTAGTGCAAAGGTGGGTCAATGCAGATAGTCCGGGTAGCTATTTGGTTAACTATTTAGCAGGCTTATGGCTTAGGGGTAGAAGCTGTTCAGGGTCCTGTTGGTGCATCCTTGCGGTAGCAGAGCAAACTGTCTATGACGGGTGGCTGGAGTCATGACTTGGGTGGCTGGAGTCATGACTTGGGTGGCTGGAGTCAAGCACATAACGGATATGTTACAATGTAACGTTAGCTGTTATCTAGCACGAATGTCCGTGGCTAAACTGCATTCATGTACGTGTGTGTTGTATTTATTAATTTACAGGACGATACATTCATTCATAAAATTAAAGAAGAAACTTGCTACTGTGGGGCAACTGCCTGTCTTTTGGGGAATATTTTTGCATTTGTCGGATGTCTTTTGGCCTACGGCTGGGCAATTTCGGGTGGTTCCCTAATGACCTGCCACTCACCCGAATCCACGGAGACCGTCGAAAATGAGAGAAGAACGGATACGGAGTCACGAGTTGTAGATTCCGATGAGACTCGCATCGCTCAGGCCATGAAAGACCTTAAAAATACAGGTGAGTGCATGTCCTCATTTTATAGTTTTAGATTAACTCTACACACACATTTCGACATGATTACTAAATGTGCCTATTTTCAGTGTTCTAGTACAGTTTTACCAGTACCGTTACAAACATACGAGCATGACACAGAATGTCAATAGCTTTTCTGAATTACAAATAAACGATATAGCCTAACTTTCAAAATATTTATTTGTAATAAAAACGCAAAACAAGGTAATGTATCTCTATTATGGCCCTGAAAAAACGAGTAATTGTAAAGCAAACTAGTTTGAAAGTAACCTTATCTAAATGCTCGTGCCCATATCTATCAAGATATGCATGCGGTCATGCAGTACGCACTGTCTGTATTCATTATGTATGGTTGAAAATGACAACTAAACAAAGCACACTTGGCATTCCATCGTTCAATGAATGCATTTCACCTCTATTTATCCTGAACAGTAACGGATTTAGTCTCTTGAAAATCGTAGTAATTCGTGCACGAGGTAGACACTTCACTTTGTTTTTAAGTCGCAGAATGTATAAGGACGTTTTGTTATAGGCTATTGTGAGTTTGTTGGAAGACTACTTTTTTTTTAACAATTAGACGCATTCAAATGAAAAAATATTCAGAACATGTCTATGAATTAATAAAATGTGCCTTCATTCATAAGTTAGGCATTGATGTTAATTGTTCTTAGAAGTCACACGAATTGTGTTCATTTACTGTTCTAATGAAATGTATGTTCCACTTCAAATGCTGTTAGAGTGAATTATAGGATTGCCATTATGTGAATGCTGTGGAGAGGGGGATCATTCTTATTTTTAGAGATGCACAAAGGGCTGGTCCAATGCTGTGATCTTAAAACGGAGGTGTTCATTTATTAGGTAGACATTTGTGGGCTATTCAAATATCAAGCATCTTTAATGTATTTTAAGAGGCATGTATTATCATTAAAGGGGGGGAAAAGCATGTGAACTTCATATTCATCATCTCCAGCAACACCCCTACATCAACATATGTGAAAATTGCCAATTTCTATGTTTTGTAGTAAAAAATATGGAAGGTAAGTGTTTCCAATGACATCACCAATTATTAGTAGGCATTGTTTACTAATTGGTTGATGTCATTGGAAACACTTATCTTCAATATTTTTTACTACAAAACATAGAAACGGGCAATTTTCACATGTTGGGGTGGTGCTGGAGATGATTAATATGAAGTTGACTTTTTTTTTTTTTTTTTCTTTATTTTACAAGCAAAGCACATTTTTTGACTAAAACATAATAATTTAAATACTTGCTTATGATCATGTTTCTCTATTATAACAACAATTCAATAAAACAATAATGTGTGTGTATGCATACATACATTACAGTACCAGTCAAAAGTTTGAACACACCTACTAATTCAAGGGTTTTTCTTTATTTTTACTATTTTTTACATTGTAGAATAATACTGAAGACATCAAAACTATTAATTAACACATGGAATCATGTAGTAACCAAAAATGTGTTAAACAAATCAAGATATATTTGACATTCTTCAAATAGCCATCCTTTGCCTTGATGACAGCTTTTCACACTCTTGGCATTCTCTCAACCAGCTTCACCTGGAATGCTTTTCCAACAGTCTTGAAGGAGTTCCCACATATGATGAGCACTTGTTGGCTGCTTTTATTTCACTCTGCCGTCCGACTCATCCCAAACCATCTCAACTGGGTTGAGGTCGGGGGATTGTGGAGGCCAAGTCATCTGATGCAGCACTCCATCACTTTCCTTCTTGGTAAAATAGCCCTTACACAGCCTGGAGGTATGTTGGGTCATTGTCCTGTTGAAAAACAAATGATAGTCCGTCCCACTAAGACCAAACCAGATGGGATGGCGTATCGCTGCAGAATGCAGTGGTAGCAATGCTGGTTAAGTGTGCCTTGAATTCTAAATAAATCACAGACAATGTCACCAGCAAAGTACCCCCACCCCATCACACCTCCTTCTCAATGCTTTACGGTGGGAACTAAACATGCAGAGATCATCCGTTCACCCACACCGCGTCTCACAAAGACACGGCGGTTGGAACCAAAAATCTCAAATTTGGACTCCAGACCAAAAGACACATTTCCACCAGTCTAATGTCCATTGCTTGTTTCTTGGCCCAAGCAAGTCTCTTCTTATTATTGGTGTCCTTTGGTAATGGTTTCTTTGCAGCAATTAGACCATGAAGGCCTGATTCACACAGTCTCCTCTGAACAGTTGATGTTGAGATGTGTCTGTTACTTGAACTCTGTGAAGCATTTATTTGGACTGCAATTTCTGAGGCAGGTAACTCTAATGAACTTATCCTCTGCAGCTGAGGTAACTCTGGGTCTTCCATTCCTGTGGCGGTCCTCATGAGAGCCAGTTTCATCATTGCGCTTGATGGTTTTTGTGACTGCACTTGAAAAAACGTTCAAAGTTCTTGACATTTTCCGTATTGACTACCTTCATGTCTTAAAGTAATGATGGACTCACATTTCTCTTTGCTTATTTGAGCTGTTCTTGACATAATATGGACTTGGTCTTTACCAAATCTTCTGTATACCACCCATCCAACGCATTAAAAGGAAAGAAATTCCACAAATTCACTTTTAACAAGGCACACCTGTTAGTTGAAATGCATTCCAGGTGACTACCTCATGAAGCTGGTTGAGAGAATGCCAAGAGTGTGCAAAGCTGTCATCAAGGCAAAGGGTGGCTAATTATATTTTGATTTGTTTAACACATTTTTGGTTACTACATGATTCCATATGTCTTATTTTATAGTTTTGATGTCTTCACTATTATTCTACAATGGTAAAAATAAAGAAAAACCCTTGAATGAGTAGGTGTCCAAACTCTTGACTGGTAGTGTGTGTATGTGTGTGTGTGTGTGTGTATATGTATATATATATATATATATATATATATATATACATACATACATACATACATACATACATACATACATACATACATACTACTGTTCAAAGGTTTGGGGTCACTTAGAAATGTCCTTGTTTTCGTTTTTTTTTTTTTTTTTTTTTTTTTTTTTGTCCATTTTAAAATAACATAGAGTTGATCAGAAATACAGTGTAGACATTGTTAATGTTGTAGATGGCTATTGTAGCTGGAAACGGCTGATTTTTTATGGAATATCTACATAGGCGTACAGAGGTCCATTATCAGCAACCGTCAGTCCTGTGTTCCAATGGCATGTTGTGTTTGCAAATCCAAGTTTATCATTTTAAAAGGCTAATTGATAATTAGCAAACCCTTTTGCAATTATGTTAGCACAGCTGAAAACTATTAATTTTTTCCAGAGCTGTGTGTGTATATATATATATATATATATATCATACAGCTCTGGAAAAAGTGAAGAGACCACTGCAAATGTTTCTTAAATCAGCATCTCTACATGTATGACAGCCATTCCATTCCAGTGTCTGTTGAATTCCAACACAGGCACACCTCATTCTACTGAATTAGGTGATCACCTGAACCAAATCTTATTTAACAAAGAAAAGTATAAAAACCACTGCTGTGTCATCACTATCCTCTTGCAGTAGGACCAGCTGGATGGCAAAAACAGTGCTAATAGTACCTCAAAAGTAATATTAATCAAAAAATAACTATGGACCATCCCAAAAAGGAATGTTTTGAATGAGGAAAATAAGGGTTAAATTCTGGCTTTACTGGCAGAGGGATACAGTGAGCGTCAGGTTGCTTCCATCCTTAAGATTTCAAAGACGGCGGTTCATAAGAACAAGGTCAAGCAGCAGACATTGGAGACGACAAAGCTACAGACCGGCAGAGGGCGGAAACGACTCTCTACTGACCGGGATGACCGCCAACTCATTCGAATGTCACTCAACAACCGTAGGATGACATCAAGTGACCTACAAAAATAATGGCAAACGGAAGCTGGGGTGAAGTGCACGGCGAGGACGGTTCGAAACAGGCTCCTAGGGGCAGGGCTGAAGTCATGCAAAGCTAGAAAAAGGCCTTCATCAATGAGAAGAGCCAGGCTGAGGTTTGCAAAAGACCATAAGGATTGGACCGTAGAGGACTGGAGTAAGGTCATCTTCTCTGATGAGTCCAATTTTCAACTTTGCCCAACACCTGGTCGTCTAATGGTTAGAAGGAGACCTGGAGAGACCTACAAGCCACAGTGTCTCGCACCCACTGTGAAATTTGGTGGAGGATCGGTGATGATCTGGGGGTGCTTCAGCAAGGCTGGAATCGGGCAGATTTGACTTTGTGAAGGACGCATGAATCAAGCCACGTACAAGGTTGTTCTGTAAGAAGACTTGCTTCCTTTTGCTCTGACATTGTTCCCCAACTCTGAGGATTGGTTTTTCCAGCAGGACAATGCGCCATGCCACACAGCCAGGTCAATCAAGGTGTGGATGGAGGACCACCAGAACAAGACCCTGTCATGGCCAGCCCAATCTCCAGACCTGAACCCCATTGAAAACTTCTGGAATGTGATCAAGAGGAAGATGGATGGTCACAAGCCATCAAACAAAGCCGAGCTGCTTGAATTTCTGCTCCAGGAGTGGCATAAAGTCACCCAACATCAATGTGAAAGACTGGTGGAGAGCATGCCAAGACGCATGAAAGCTGTGATTTGAAAATCAGGGTTATTCCACCAAATATTGATTTCTGAACTCTTCCTAAGTTAAAACATTAGTGTTGTTTAAAAATTAACATGAAGTTATTTTCTTTGCATTATTCGAGGTCTGACAACACTACATATTTTTTGTTATTTTGACCAGTTGTCGTATGTATGTATATTATAATTTTTCGCTCAGAAAAGATGGGGGACCAAATAAAACCACCTGTGGGTCACCAGTTGGGGAACCCTGCACTAAAGGGTACCAGTTTTGGCTTGTGAGTGCTACTTTCAGAACTACTGCCTAAAAAGTATACAAAAGTACTGGAGAATCTCTAACCTCCACAAATCCAGTCAAACTTAAGAGTTTTTGGGTTGAGGGTCTGAGGGGGTCAGTGAGAGGGTGGGATGGAGGTAGACAGTCACTGCTGATGTGTAGGCTAACTGCAGAGATTCCTCTCATACATTTCACTGCAAAAGTCACTACAAAAATGGTGAGAATTTAACATGTTAACCCACTCTCTCTAAGACCAAGTGGAATTTGTTTTAAAATTAATGTGGACAGTACAGAGGGCTTTTTTAGGGTAAAGGCTTAGATTCAGGTTTATGTTCATGTGCATAGTTTGACTGTATGTGTGCGTTCGTGCATGAGATTTGGATTTGGATTACCGTCTGTTCTCATAAAAAGGATCTTGTTTTCTTTGAATAGCCCAGTGTTTGTTTTGTCCTGTCTCCTTGTGCTAATGCATGTGTGTGTTTCTCTCTCTCTCTCCTAACAGGCTGGTACTGGGGCAGCCTGACCGCCAACGAAGCCAAAGAGATTCTCCAGGATGCATCAGAGGGAACCTTCCTGGTGCGAGACAGCTCCCAGAGGGACTACCTGTTCACCATCTCTGCCATGACCTCCGCCGGCCCCACCAACTTGCGCATCGAGTACAAGGAGGGCAAGTTTAAACTGGACTCGGTGGTGCTGATCAAGCCCAAGCTCAAACAGTTTGACAGTGTGGTGCACCTGGTGGAACACTACGTGCAGCTGTCCAGGACTACCAGTAAAGGGGCGTCGTCAGGGGAGTCGCAGTCCCTGGCCCCACCCAACGGGACAGTTCAGCTGCTCCTGACCAAGCCTGTGTACACTGCCGTGCCCTCTCTACAGCACCTGTGCCGGATCGCCATCAACAACGCCACCAGGCAGGTGCAGGAGCTGCCTTTACCCAACAGGCTAAAGAACTACCTGACGGACTACAGCTACAATGTATAGTAGGACTACAAATCCCAGGTGTGGTGTGGGATGGGACAGACTACACTCGCTTTTATGAGTAGTGGGATACCTGCCATGTAGTGGCAGTCAGACTATCACCCAGTCCGAAGTCAACCTTTAGCCCCAACCACTAGGCACGGCTTGACGGCCCTCGTACTTCTGGAAGGGTTGCTGTTGAGCAATATGGTTATAGAGCCAAGTCAACTAGTCCTCAGGAAGCTAGGTGAAATTTCTCTCATACTACTACACCCTTCCAGTTCCATTAGCACTACAGTTGTTCATCAAAAAGGGGCTAGGAGTTGGAGCTAAGGGTTGATTTCAGAATGGGCATGTCCGCTACAGAACTTGGTGTGGGTACACCTAGGTCATGTTCATAATCTCTGAAACGGGAGCAAATGTTTTCAAGCCGCGGTGGTATACCCTACCTGCAGACCAGCTCAGGTAAACAGGGTTTCAGACCCTTCTGAACGAGACCCAGGAGGGATGGCAGTTGGCACGCACCTTTTTTTGTTCTCTTTTCAAAGCTCTTTGTTGCTTTATAGACTCTGCCTCTCATGTCTGAGACATGAGCATCTGACACGGTGTCCACTTTTGTTCAGAACATATTCTATATTTTCTTTTTTTTGTTCTGTAATCATAAGAAGGGGCAGTGTTGGGGAGTAGTGAACTACATGTAGTGCAACTCGTCATTGAACTACATTTGTCAGTATCTTGGTGGTAGTTGAACTCAATTCTAATCTTGGTAGTGTTTTCAGTTAATTACTTATTTTGCTAACTACTGGAACTACACTACTTTTTTTTTTTTTATGATTAATTTGGCAAGAACTTCCTTTCTTTTTCGGCATCAGACCTGCCTAATTGTCACTTTTTAAAGTGTTTTTGTTTAATAGGCTAAATTATTATAATTTGACTCCAGAGTGATCTGTCTTGCAATTTGTAGTCTGACATTTCAGATATAATTTTTCACGTAGGAATTTGGATGTAGTGAACTACTTTTTCAAAGTAACTTTAGTTAAGTAAGCTATAAGTGTAGCGTAACTTCTTCCAGTGCAAAGTAATTGGTAACTTGGTAAACTATATTTTCAGAGTAGCTTCCCCAACACTGAGAAGGAAGATTATTTTATTTTTTAAACTAAATTCAGATTTTTTTCTGGTTAAAAAATCGCAAGCAATATACAGGCTTCAAATCTGCCGTTGGTTTCTCTCACTCTGTCTCGCTCTGCCTCCTCCTGCTAAGAGGTTAAAAATAATTGATTTCAGTAAGTTCTCAGTCCTGGATTTTGCTTCCACTACGCCTCAGTGTTCTGCGAAACATCAATACTTCATCACTGCATTGTCCTTCAATAGAAAATGCCCTTGAGCAAGTCAATACTCACACCTCAGAACTAGACCTTGGTTAGACAGACAGGCTGTATCTAACATCAAGCTGCTACAGCTGTGATAAAAGAAGGAATTACATTTCCAAGGGCATATTGGATCAACGTGAATCTTATTTTAATCAATATTTTTGGAAGTATTTATTTACTGTGCTACTGTGTTTTCTAGAAAAAGAACGTAACAAAGTTACAAAAATAAACTCTGAAAGCATGCTTTATCATTGCCTCTATTCTGCGATTTGGGAGGCAATAATGAATGTGATGTTGGGGTGTCATGGCGCTCCTGTGTATTGTTCGACTCATTCTCAATCTACAGTACATACAGTTGAAGTTGGAAGTTTACATACATTAACATTTGTTTTTCAACCACTCCACACATTTCTTGTTAACAAACTATAGTTTTGGCAGGTCGGTTAGGACATCTACTTTGTGCATGACACAAGTAATTTTTCCAACAATTGTTTAAAGACAGATTATTTCATCATGGGAAAATCAAAAGAAATCAGCCAAGACCTCAGATTTTTTTTTTGTAGACCTCCACAAGTCTGGTTCATCCTTGGGAGCAATTTCGAAATGCCTGAAGGTTCCACATTCATCTGTACAAACAATAGTACGCAAGTATAAACACCATGAGACCATGCGGCCGTCATACCGCTCAGGAAGGAGACGCGTTCTGTCTCCTAGAGATGAACGTGCTTTGGTGCGAAAAGTGCAAATCAATCCCAGAACAACAGCAAAGGACCTTATGAAGATGCTGGAGGAAACGGGTACAAAAGTATCTATATCCACAGTAAAACGAGTCCTATATCGACATAACCTGAAAGGCCGCTCAGCAAGGAAGAAGCCACTGCTCCAAAACCGCCATAAAAAAGCCAGACTACGGTTTGCAACTGCACATGGGGACAAAGATTGTACTTTTTGGAGAAATGTCCTCTGGTCTGATGAAACAAAAATAGAACTGTTTGGCCATAATGACCATCGTTATGTTTGGAGGAAAAAGGGGAAGGCTTGCAAGCCGAAGAACACCATCCCAAGCGTGAAGCACGGGGGTGGCAGCATCATGCTGTGGGGGTGCTTTGCTGCAGGAGGGACTGGTGCACTTTACAAAATAGATGGCATCATGAGGAAGGAAAATTATGTGGATATATTGAAGCAACATCTCAAGACCTCAGTCAGGAAGTTAAAGCTTGGTCGCAAATGGGTTTTCCAAATGGACAATGACCCCAAGCATACTTCCAAAGTTGTGGCAAAATGGCTTAAGGACAACAAAGTCAAGGTATTGGAGTGGCCATCACAAAGCCCTGACCTCAATCCTATAGAAAATGTGTGGGCAGAACTGAAAAAGCGTGTGCGAGCAAGGAGGCCTACAAACCTGACTCAGTTACACCAGCTCTGTCAGGAGGAATGGGCCAAAATTCACCCAACTTATTGTGGGAAGCTTGTGGAAGGCTACCCGAAACGTTTGACCCAAGTTAAACAATTTAAAGGCAATGCTACCAAATACAAATTGAATATATGTAAACTTCTGACCCACTGGGAATGTGATGAAATAAATAAAAGCTGAAATAAATCATTCTCTCTACTATTATTCTTACATTTCACATTCTTAAAATAAAGTGGTGATCCTAACTGACATAAGACAGGGAATTTTTACTAGGAATAAATGTGAGGAATTGTGAAAAACTGAGTTTAAATGTATTTGGCTAAGGTGTGTGTAAACTTCTGACTTCAACTGTACAGTTCAGTGTGAACAATTCTCGCAGAATATTCCAGAATTGACTCTTGATACATGATCATGACATTTACCGTTTTTCATATGGTGCTTAAAAACAAGTGTCTAATGTTTTCTCTCTGAGAGGAAACCAGAAAAATAAAACAAAAAAGAAAGGAACGTGTCTTCGATTCCAATCTCTGTGTGAAGGTTCTTTTCAGTTTACATTTAGCTGTAGGCTCTGGGGCAAGAGGTTGGGTCGATGTGGAGGGGGAACAGGGATGAGGCACCAGTCAATATTGTTTTTGTTTGAAATTAAACATAATAGAACCCACCCACCGGCCACTAAAACAATCGATTCCTGCTACTGAGACCTGGCTTTGCACGCAACAACGCCGGCACACATAGCGCTGGTCTCTGTGGGTTAGTTGGCTGCATTCCTGCGGCTTCTACGGCAGGCTGGGACGTTTAGACTAGACCGGGGCAGATAGAAATGTAACGGATAGAATTTTATGCAAGACAGAGAATCATCAATCTCATGTCTGTTCTGCAGAATATATTTCTGTAAATGTAATGTTGAGTTGTCCTGAATAATATGCCCCTTGTTAGCAGTAGATGCAAAACACTATACAAAGGTGCAGATTGGAGTAGACTGAATTGAGGCAATTTCCTATGACTAAAAAAACCTGAGTGCTTCAGTAGGCTATATGTTCAATTTCCACCTGCAGCATTGTTCAGCTTTATGTAGTGCATGTTGGATCCATCCTTGCTCACAGTGCAGTGGTTTACCCACTGAGAGAACACACTGTGTGTGGGACACAGCGGCTGCAGCCTGCTTAGCTCTGGGCCCTCGTGGCCTAGCTAGCGCTGGTTTGATGAGATCAGGTTGGGGATTAGATCGTATTCTGCATGTGGAGTAGAACGTGAATATAAGCCCCGTGCCCATGCTTACACTTTCTATAGGGACTGTTCGTTCTGTAGCGGTCGCATGATGGAAAGGCCGGTAGTGTAGGGATGTTGGCTGCTGTACCTGCAGGTTCTCACCTTCCCCAGTGCCAACTGCCATTAATCCCAGTTAGCAAGGAGAAAGGTTTAAATTTAGCAGACTGGAAAATCTGCCTGTTTGGTAACACCACCTGAACACTCAATATGGACAGATTTTGTGTGCAGACAATGTAGCAGAAAGCATTTGTCTGAGAAATCCGCTGGGACCAAGAACAAACCTTGATATGGGCCAAGTAGTGCTATTGGAGAGACAGCCTTAGAATATGTCCATAGGTGTTGCATTCATAACTGATTGCTAACCAATTACATCTTGATCATGTGTGTCTTCCTGCCTTGTCTCTTCATGTTATATACCTCAAGTCACCTGCAAAGCACCTCTACTGTCAACTAATGTTATAATACATCATAACACTTGCTTCATTTCATGACAGAAAGTTTGATACGTTTGCCCCTAGGGCAACAGGTTATAAAACAGGTCTGTTTTACATAAATTGTCAATTTCACTCCACATTGCTTCCTCCTTTCATAATCCGTGATAACTGCAGACTTCAACAAAGCCTTGTTGTAATGGCTGAAGACTAAGAGGTACTGTATCAACCAGGACTCAAAGGTGAGACAGTTGATGACCGGTTGAATAGGAAGAAGACATGGAAGAAGGCTCAAGGATCAAGGCTGTCAATTGTCATATCGACCATGGTTTAGGGTCAGGGTTTCCCCTGCTATGCTGTATGGAAGCTATCTGACACTCCCTGAAGGGAGAGTAAGTAGACCTTCTAGAGCTGACGGCTTAGTGTCGTTTGCTGCAAAGCTCTCACCGGGTCACTAGGGCGTTCTCTTTCACTGTAAACCTGTTAGTGTCTTACACAGGCTTTCTGTTATCAATCACTGGTCCAACCTGTTCTGGTATCTGTTATTATTACTGAGATATTTGAAAGGCAAATACAGCATCCTTGTTCTTATCATTAATATCCAAGTCTTGCATGCAAATATGAAGCCTGGTAACAGCCTCAAAAGAGCAGTTGGGACATGAGTTTGAGCACTGATCTCATATCTGGACATGGTTCAGTAATGCAGAACTGGGTGCAGCTAGTCACATTTTAAAGTTGAATATTAATTGTGCAGTTCATCTCTATTATTGTAGTATTATTAACACCTTTAAGCACCAGAGATGCAGAGATGTTCCTTCGTCTCTGTTTGCCTTGTCATGTAATTATGGTGTCTTGGCTCTGCAGCCGTATAGGTTTTAGACTGGACACTGTTCTGAGAGTTCAAATGCTTTGCACTGACACTGCACATTGCCACACGGATGGGACATGAGGTTCAGATGCAACTGTAACTGGAAATGGCATGACAATGATGACATGTAGGCATGCCTGTCAACAACATGGGTTTAACTCATTAACTGGTGTCACATGGGATCCCATCAGGGATTTATACTCAAGGCTTCGGCTCCCTCACCTTATACCTCTAAAGCACAACTTACAGTGTTTTGTTTTTCAGAAGTAGAAGAAACATTTTGACATTTAATTCAAATGAATGTAAAAAATAAACAATGCTTCTCTAGGGTGCATTGTTTACAAGACAAACATGAGACAGGTTAATTATGCCACAGACAGAATATTTTTGGAAAGAGCCATCACACAGGAAAGACCACTTGGCTCAAGTTTTTAGTCAGACATTACATAGCTGTGCCCCTGATGAGGAAGTAAACGGGCCGGCAATTGCATTGGGGAACGTTCCTCAGTGGCTGTTTTACAAAACCAAGTGTAGATGTGGATATGATTGAGGGCAGCAGAGAATGGGGTGAATATGTGAGACGGTGTGTGGAGAGCTATATAGATAATCAGTATTATGTGTTTTTAGGGATATATACAGATGGTTCAAAGGATCCATTCAGTGGTAGGGTGGGGGCTGGGGTGTATATCCCAGATTTGAATGTTAGAGTATGTAAGCGGTTAACTGATTATGTATCAGTGTATGCGGCCGAGTTGATGGCCATGATTATAGGTTTGAGATGGGTGGAGGAGATGAAACCACTCCGAGAGGTGATCTGCTCTGATTCGGCTGAGGTGTTGAGTAGTGTGAAGACGGGCAGGTCAGATAGGGGAGACTTGTTTGTGGAGATGATGGTGCTGTTAATGGGATTGGAGAGGATGGGAGTGGTGGTAAGCTTTTGCTGGGTTCCCGCCCATGTGGGTGTGGAGGGTAATGAGAAGGCTGATGTGGTGGCTAAGGAGAGCGGGGGTAGATATTCAGTTCCCACTGGGCCACAGGGAAGTCAAGTCCTTGATCCGGGCAAAAGGGCTTGATTTTTGGCAAAGGGAGTGGGATGATAGTAGTAATGGGAGGCAATTGTATCGGTCAGTAAAGGAAGAGGTGGGGAGTATGGGATGTAGGAGAGAGGAAGTTGTGTGGAGTAGACTACGGTCTGGGCACACAGGTGGATGATAGGGAGACATGAAACAGGCCTGTGTGATGAGTGTTTAGTGGAGGAAACGGTGGAGCATGTGTTGATATTTTGTGAATTGTATGATAGGGAGAGATTATGTGAAATGGTTAGAGAGGCTGGACATTTTGTGAACTGTATGATAGGATAAGATTATGTGAAATGGTTAGAGAGGCTGGACGGGGCTGGGGTTTGGGTGGTGTAGTGGGGGGAGGAAAGTGGTGTCTAGGGCTCTATTTCACTTTCTTAGAGGAACAGGACTAATTAAGATAATTTTATGTAGTTAGGCCGTGACTGGCGTCACACTCCAGTACAGTAGGTGGCAGTGTATTGCGCCTTAAAGGTTGGGTGCGATCCGCAAACTCAATCACAAAGAAGAGGAAGTAAGCAGCTGAGCATACAGGAAAGTTATTGTCTAAATGTGTTAAAACAAGAGGAATGACAGTTGACATTGATATGAATAATGTAATAAGGTTAGTTTTGTTCACGTTGAGACAACAAAAACAAGAAATAGTTTGCGTATATGCTGCAGTTAACGTTAGCAGCAAACCAACGTCACATGAAGGCAAGCTAGCTGGCTAGCAAACGTAAGCTAGGTAATGTTAGTCAATAAATATTGCCTATGGCGGGTTAGTTTGACGAAATAAATGTTTGTAGACCTTAGGTACGACTAACTAGTTATTTCATGACAACTATGGACCCGAGGCACAAAGAAATACTCAGGAAACACCGGCTGGACCTGTCCAATCAAATTTTAATTGATGACACCATAGTTCAATTCCTGTACCAGGAGAACATTTTAACAGAGTGCCAGGTGGACGAGATTCAGTCTCAAATAAGCAACAAGAAGAAGACGTTGAGACTGCTGGATATCCTTCCCAGCCGAGGGCCGCGGGCGTTTGGTACATTTCTGAATTCCCTGGAGGAAGAGTTTATTTGGGTGAGAGACAAGCTACTCCAGGATTTGGAGCAACCCAATGTACCTGTTCAAAGTCCAACAGGTGAGTCAGATGCCAAGTGTTTGACGTCATACTAACGTTATAGGCTAGATTTTCAATGGCCCTTCCTTTGTACAGTAAAAAGACCATAGAAATAGAATAGGTAGCTAGACCCAATCAAGATAGTTCAAACCAGTGCTGGGCTTGCACTGATAGGTGCTGGTACTTGTTTTTGAGTGCAGGTACTGTTTATATTTAGGTGTAGGAACTCTGCAATACTTTTATGCTAATATTCTATAAGAGGTGCAGGAACTCAAGCAATAGGACATTTGAGGTGCCAGAACTCAGTTCCAGTGAGCTCCTGCCCAAGTCAAGCACTGGTTCTAACCATATAAATATAATTACTCTAAAGAAGAAACAATATTAGTAATTTATTACATTTGTAAAGCACTTTTTATTATACAAGAATAATCTAAAAGTGTATCAAATAAAAGGTAAATTAGAAAAAAATAGTAAAATAAACTTGATAATATAAAGAACAGAAATGTTAAAATGATATAACCATATCATGAAAGCAACAATGAGATAGGAGGAAGGGTAGGCCAGCTGATAGAGATTAGTCTTAAAGGCCTGCTTTAAATGCCCCAACATGTTGACCAGCCCTGAGATTGTCAGGAAGGGAGTTTCAAAGGCATAGTGCGTGGGAGGAAAAGGCCCTTAATTCTATGGTTCTAACATTTGTTTGCAGTTGTTGTATGCCTATTGCCCTGCAATATATCTGCACAATAAATCAAATCAAATCAAATCAAATTTTATTGGTCACATGCGCCGAATACAACAGGTGCAGACATTACAGTGAAATGCTTACTTACAGCCCTCAACCAACAGTGCATTTATTTTAAACAAAAAAAGTAAGAATAAAACAACAACAAAAAAAGTGTTGAGAAAAAAAGAGCAGAAGTAAAATAAAGTGACAGTAGGGAGGCTATATATACAGGGGGGTACCGTTGCAGAGTCAATGTGCGGGGGCACCGGCTAGTTGAGGTAGTTGAGGTAATATGTACATGTGGGTAGAGTTAAAGTGACTATGCATAAATACTTAACAGAGTAGCAGCAGCGTAAAAAGGATGGGGTGGGGGGGCAGTGCAAATAGTCCGGGTAGCCATGATTAGCTGTTCAGGAGTCTTATGGCTTGGGGGTAGAAGCTGTTGAGAAGTCTTTTGGACCTAGACTTGGCACTCCGGTACCGCTTGCCGTGCGGTAGCAGAGAGAACAGTCTATGACTAGGGTGGCTGGAGTCTTTGACAATTTTGAGGGCCTTCCTCTGACACCACCTGGTATAGAGGTCCTGGATGGCAGGAAGCTTTGCCCCAGTGATGTACTGGGCCGTACAATAACAATAACTGCAATATGTCTGCATAGTACACAGAAAAAAATGAGGCTTTCCTTTGCACAAACATTCCATAACAATACCATTCTGGTTTGGTGTCAATATGGCATCCATCCAAAATTCGAACTCTTAAAAACGTAGAAATCGATTTTATTCTCAGAAACTATAGAAAATTGCTTTGAAATTGAAGGTCGCTCCAAATCACATTTTATTTGTCACATGCTTCGTAAACAACAGGTGTAGACTAACTAGGGCTGTGACAGATGATGCAATCTCTATTGCACTCCACACTGCCCTTTCCCACCTGGACAAAAGGAACACCTACGTGAGAAGGCTATTCATTGACTACAGCTCAGCGTTCAACACCATGGTGCCCTCAAAGCTCATCACTAAGCTAAGGATCCTGGGACTAAACACCTCCCTCTGCAACTTGATCCTGGACTTCCTGACGGGCCGCCCCCAGGTGGTAAGGGTAGGTAACAACACATCTGCCACGCTGATCCTCAACATGGGGGCCCCTCAGGGGTGCGTGCTCAGTCCCCTCCTGTACTCCCTGTTCCCCCATGACTGCATGGCCAGGCACGACTCCAACACCATCATTAAGTTTGCAGATGACACAACAGTGGTAGGCCTGATCACCGACAACGAGGAGACAGCCTATAGGGAGGTGGTCAGAGACCTGGCCGTGTGGTGCCAGGATAACAACCTCTCCCTCAACGTGATAAAGACAAAGGAGATGATTGTGGACTGCAGGAAAAAGAAGAGGACCGAGCACGCCCCCATTCTCATCGACAGGGCTGTAGTGGAGTAGGTTGAGGGCTTCAAGTTCCTTGGTGTCCACATCACCAACAAACTATCATGGTCCAAACACACCAAGACAGTCGTGAAGAGGGCACGACAAAACCTATTCCCCCTCAGGAGACTGAATAGATTTGGCATGGGTCCTCAGATCCTCAAAAAGTTCTACAGCTGCACCATCGAGAGCATCCTGACTGGTTGCATCACTGCCTTATATGGCAACTGCTCGGCCTCCGACCGCAAGGCACTACAAAGGGTAGTGCGTAAAGCCCAGTACATCACTGGGGCCAAGCTTCCTGCCATCCAGGACCTCTATACCAGGCAGTGTCAGAGGAAGGCCCTAAAAATTGTCAAAGACTCCAGCCACCCTAGTCATAAACTGTTCTCTCTGCTACCGCACAGCAAGCGGTACCGGGGCGCCAAGTCTAGGTCCAAAAGGCTTCTTAACAGCTTCTACCCTCAAGCCATAAGACTCCTGAACAGGTAATCAAATGGCTACCCTGACTATTTGCATTGTGTCGTCCCCCCCCCCCCCCCCCCCTATCTTTTACGCTGCTGCTACTCTCCGTTTACTATCTCTGCATAGTCACTTTAACTATACCTACATGTGCATATTACCGCAATTACCTCGACTACCCGGTGCCCACGCAAATTGACTCTGTACCGGTACCCCCTGTATATAGCCTCGCTGCTATTATTTTTACTGTTATTTTACTGCTTTAATTTTTTTACTTATCTATCACTTATTTCTCTTAAATGCATTATTGGTTAGGTCTTGTAAGTAAGCATTTCACTGTAAGGTCTACACCTGTTGTATTCGGGCATGTGACAAATACAATTTGATTTTGTTTTCTTAATTTGTTGATTAATATTTATACGTAATAACCTGAATGATAATAACGAAGTGTAATGGTTTGTTTCAAATTGGTTTTATTAAGACGCATATCCATGTAAACAAGTGTACAAACAGAATTGTGACCTCCCTTTTTTGAACCCCCTCCCCCCTCATGAACGGTTATGTCGGTGACAATGTACATTGGCCTGGACAATTACCTTAACCTCAAATTCCAAGACCGTCACAGCCCTAAGACTAACAATGAAATGTTTAGGCCTACTTACGGGCCCTTCCCAACAATACAGAGATGTGTACATATAACTATACTGAACAAAAATATAAATGTAAAGTGTTGGTCCCATGTTTCATGAGCTGAAATAAAAGATCCCAGAAATGCACAAAAAGCTTATTTCTCTAAAATGTTGTGCACAAATTTGTTTACATCCTTATTAGTGAGCCTTTCTCTTTTGCCAAGATAATCCATCCACCTGACATGTGTGGCATATCAAGAAGCTGAATAAACAGCACGATCATTACACAGGTGCACCTTGTGCTGGAGACAGTAAAAGGCCACTCTAAAATGTGCAGTTTTGTCACACAACACAATGCCACAGATGTCTCAAGTTTTGAGGGAGCATGTAATTGGCATGCTGACTGCAGGAATCTCCACCAGAGCTGTTGCCAGATAATTGAAAGTCAATTTTTCTACCATAAGCTGCCTCCAATGTCGTTTTAGAGTATTTGGCAGTACATCCAACCGGCCTCAACCGCAGACCACGTGTAACCACGCCAGCCCAGGACCTCCACATCCGGCTTCTTCACCTGCGGGATCGTCTGAGACCAGCCATCCAGACAGCTGATGAAACGGAGGACTATTTCCATCTGTAATAAAGCCCTTTTGTGGGGATAAACTCATTCTGATTGGCTGGGCCTGACTCCCAAGTGGGTGGGCCTAATGCCCTCCCAAGCCCACCCATGGCTGTGCCCCTGCCCAGTCATGTGAAAGCCATAGATTAGGGTCTAATGAATTTATTTCAATTGACTGATTTCCTTTATATGAACTGTAACTCAGTAAAATCGTTGAAATTGTTGCATGAGATAGCTGTGTCTTTGTACAATAATGGCGCCGACAGAGAGGGCTGCCTCGCTTCTAGTCCTTAGGAAACTTTGCAGTATTTTGTTTTTTTATGTATTATTTCTTACATTGTTAGCTCAGAAACTCTTAAGTGTTATTACATACAGCCGGAAAGAACTATTGGATATCAGAGCGGCGTCAACTTACCAACACTACGACCAGGGATACGACTTTCCCAAAGCGGATCCTTTGTCCACACCACCCAGGGCATTGGAACTGATTCCAGACGCCGACCCAAAACAACGCCGCCGGAGGAGAGGCAGCCGGAGCGGTCTTCTAGTCAGACTTAGGAGGCACGCACACCGCCCATCGCTTCCGAGTATATTACTCGCTAATGTCCAGTCCCTAGATAACAAAGTGGACAAGATCAGGGCAAGGGTTGCTTTCCAGAGAGACATCAGGGATTGTAACATACTCTGTTTGACGAAAACATGGCTCTCTCGGGATATACTGTCCCCGTCCACACAGCCATCTGGGTTCTCAGTACATCGCGCCGACAGGAATAAACATCTCTCCGGGAAGAAGGGTGGGGGGTTTGTTTCATGATTAACGACTCATGGTGTAATTGTAACAACATACAGGAACTCAAGTCATTTTGTACACCTGACCTAGAATTCCTCAGTCAAATGCCGACCGTATTATCTCCCAAGAGAATTCTCTTCGGTTATTGTTACAGCCGTGTATATCCCCCCTCAAGCCGATACCACGACGGCCCTCAAGGAACTTCACTGGACTTTATGCAAACAGGAAACCATATATCCTGAGGCTGCATTTATTGTAGCTGGGGATTTTAACAAAGCAAATTTGAGAAAAAGGCTACCTAAATTCTATCAGCATATTGACTGTAGCACTCCCGCTGGAAAAACACTGGATCACTGCTACGCTAATTTCCACTATGCATACAAGGCCCTCCCCCGACCTCCTTTTGGCAAATCTGACCACGACTCCATTTTGCTCCTCCCTTCCTATAGGCAGAAACTCAAACAGGAAGCACCCGTGCTAAGGACTATTCAACGCTGGTCTGACCAATCGGAATCCACGCTTCAAGATTGTTTTGATCGCACGGACTGGGATATGTTCCGAGTAGCCTCTGAGAATAATAAAGACGTATACACTGATTCAGTGAGTGGGTTTATAAGGAAGTGTATAGGAGATGTCGTACCCACTGTGACTATTAAAACCTACCTTAACCAGAAACCGTGAATAGATGGCAGCATTCGCGAAAAACTGAAAGCACGAACCACCGCATTTAACCATGGCAAGGTGACGGGGAATATGGCAGAATACAAACAGTGGTCGTTCCCTCCAAGGCACTCAAACAGGCAAAACGTCAATATCGAGACAAAGTGGAGTCGCAATTCAATGGTTCAGACATGAGACGTATGTGGCAGGGTTTTACAGACAATCACGGACTACAATAGGAAAACCAGACACGTCGCAGTCACCGATGTCTTGCTGCGTGACAAGCTAAACAAGTTCTTTGCCCGCTTTGAGGATAACACAGTGCCACCGACGCGGCAAGCTACCCAAGAACTGTGGGCTCTCCTTCTCCGTGGCCGACGTGAGTAAGACATTTAAACGTGTTAACCCTCGCAAGGTTGCCGGCCCAGACGGCATTCCTAGCCGCGTCCTCAGACCATGCGCTGACCAGCTGGCTGGTGTGTTTACGGACATATTCAAACTCTCCCTATCCTAGTCTGCTGTCCCCACATGCTTCAAGATGGCCACCATTGTTCCTGTACTTGGGCCATACGCACTACCCTGTAGTAACTTGCGGGAGGATGCCAAGCAGTTGCCATACCAAGCGGTGATGCAGCCAGTCAAGGTGCTCTCAATGGTGCAGCTGTATACCTTTTTGAGGATCTGAGGGTCCATGCCAAATCTTTTCAGCCTCCTTTTAGATTTGATGAGTTTATTAGTCACATGCACAGGGTCACAGATGTTATTGCAGAGGACAAAAAGGGTGAAATTCTTACAGTGCAGGTCAAAAAGAGAAGTGAATAAAACAATAATAATGCTTGGTAGTCCATGATCAGCTCCTTTTGTCTTGCTGATGTTGAGGGACCTCCTGGGACCTCCTCCCTATAGGCTGTCTCATCATCGTCGGTGATCAGGCCTACCACCTTCGTGTCGTCAACAAACTTAATGATGGTGTTGGAGTCATGCACGGCCACGTAGTTGTGGGTGAACAGGGAGTACAGGAGGGGACTAAGCACGCACCCCTGTGGGGCCACCCGTGTTGAGGGTCAGCGTGGCAGATGTATTGTTGCCTACCCTCACCACCTGGGGGCGGCCTGTCAGGAAGTCCAGGATCTAGTTGCAGAGGAAGGTTTCCAGTCCCAGGGTCCTTAGCTTAGTGATGAGCTTGGAGGGTACTATGGTGTTGAACGCTGAGCTGTAGTCAATTAACAGCATTCTCACATAGGTGTTCCACTTGTCCAGGTGGGAAAGTGCAGTCTGGAGTGCAATAGAGATTGAGTCATTTGTATGGGAATTGGAGTGGGTCCAGGTTGTCTGGGATGATGGTGTTGATGTGAGCCATGACCACTCTTTCAAAGCATTTCATGGCTCCAGATGTGAGTGCTATGGTGCGATATTCATTTAGACAGGTTACCTTGGCATTCTTGGGCACAGGAACTATGGTGGTCTGCTTGAAACGTAGGTATTAGACTGGGTCAGGGATAGGTTGAAAATGTAAGTGAAGACATTTGCTTGCTGGTCAGTGCATGCTATGAGTATGCGTCCTAGTAATGCGCCTTGAATGTTAACCCGTTTTAAAGGTCTTACTCACATCGGCTACGGAAAGCGTGATCACATAGTCATCCGGAACGGCTGGTGCTCTCATGTATGGTTCAGTGTTGTTTGCCTCGAAGCGAGCATAGAAGGCATTTAGCTCGTCTGGTAGGGTCGCGTCACTGGGCAGCTCGCGGCTGGGTTTCCTTTTGTGATCCGTGATAGTTTGCAAGCTCTGCCTCATCCGATGAGCGTCGGGGCCCCTGTAGTAGGATTCAATCTTAGTCCGGTATTGACGTTTGTTTGATGGTTCGTCAGAGGGCGTAACGGAATTTCTTATAAATGTCTGGATTTGTGTCCTTCTCCTTGAAAGCTGCACCTCTAGCCTTTAGCTCAGTGCGGATGTTGCCTGTAATCCATGGCTTCTGGTTGATATGTACATACCATCATGTGTGGACGGCGTTGTCGATGCACTTATTAATGACGCCGGTGTCTGTTGTGGTAAACTCCTCAATGCCATCTGATAAATCCTGGAACATATTCCAGTGTATGCTAGCGAAACAATCCTGTAGCTTAGCATCCGCTTTATTGGACCACTTCCGTTTGAGCACATCACTTGTACTTCCTGTTTTTGAGTTTTTTGCTTGTAAGCAGGAATCGGGAGGATCGAGTTATGGTCAGATTTGCCAAATGGAGGGCGAGGGAGAGCTTTGTATGTGTTTCTGTGTGTGGAGTAAAGGTGATCTAGAGTTTTCTTCGCCTCTAGTTGCACAGGTGACATGCTGGTAGAAATTAGGTAAGATCGATTTCAGTTTTCCTGCATTCAAATCACCGGCCACTAGGAGTGCCGCCTCTGGATGAGCATTTTCTTGTTTTCTTATGGCCCTATACAGCTCGTTGAGTGCAGTGTTAGTGCCAGTATTGGTTTGTGGTGGTAAATGAACAGCTATGAAAAACATAAACTCTCTTGGTAAATAGGATGGTCGACAGCTTATTATGAGGTATTCTAACTCAGGCGAGCAGAACCTCGAGACTTCCACTAATTGAAATTCTGCGTGACACCACATTTCTTCTATTATAAACGCGATAGACAGCACAGGCACAATCAATGGCAACACATTAAATGAAGGTTATAGAGTGGACTACTCTGTTCTAAAGCCATCCTAGATTTTCCACATGGCAACAGCATCACAACCTTAAATGGTTGGCTCCAGAAATACAGCACAAACATTATCTTTGGCACTTGATCAAGACGTGAAAACATCTCATTCTGGTGGACGTTTACTCTAGCTCTGTTTTGTCAAATCGACCCTCATGTTTTTCTCTCGCATGCTACTTTTTTGTGAATAAAAGGTCAGTAAACTCACTATAAACCATCCTGGAGGTCACTGGCGTGCGTGTCCTTATCTGAAGGCCACTAATACGACCAAAATGCCATGCTTTCATTCAGTATTTTTTTTTGTGTGAGGCCTAGTTGGTATCACCAACTATTCATGAATTGATCAATTCTGTTCATGAATTTAAAATTTTTATAATAAAGTAATGATGATCAGAGGACTGAGAGCCACTACTACTTTTGTAAAGGGCTGGGCGTCATATCAAATTAATGAATATCACAAGAATCTAGGTTTTTTTGTTTGTTTTTATGATCGTTCTATGTCTTTTTGGTCTCGTCTCCTTGGCTCCTTCTGTGCTGTGTGCACTGTGCACCTTCCCACTCTCACACAAACACCAAGCCCCTGCCACACACAACAAATACGAAAGATAACTTCTTCCTCTCACAACATGCAGTTTAAACTCGCTATTTGAGATCTGGTCCAACAGAATCTGTCATTGACACCGAAACACTTAGAGACATTATTTTACTGTAATAGATGAGAACTTAACCTTTCTAACGATACCCTTTTTATGTCTCAACTACCAAAATGTAGAACAGAGCAGACCCTAGTAAAACAAGAATATCAATAAACATGTTGTGGAAAATGTATGCATGCTCAGTTTCTGCCACGCGTGGCATTGCGGTACCATGTACAGCTAGGAACTTTTTAGCCACAGACTTTTATGTGCTAGCTGTCTAGTGTAATGTGTTTTTATAAATGTGCAATGAGCATAAAAATACACATTTTATATAAGGAATTGGCAATTTGTTCTCATTCTGAGAAATAAGCATATTATTTTCCAGGTAAGCCACTAGATTTCAATATCTAAACAATGTGAACAGGTGATGTTGTACAGACAGGAGGGTCTATTCATAACAGTTCAACTGTTCTTCTACCTTGTTAGCAAGCAAATAGAACCAAGTTGGCTAGACTTGAAATATAAAGCACGTGTGCTTGAGAGAGTGTGTTAATTTTCTATAGTGCCTGCTACAAGAAGTTAGTCATTATTAGTGGATGTGCATGGTTTTGGTTCAATTTGTTAGAAAAATTGCATTTTCATAAACAGACTTGAAAGCCAGAAAAAAAAAGCAGGTTGAACTATTTTTATAAAATAATACAATTATTAGTGGGTCTTATGGTTGTGGAAGGCTTATATTTAGCCTAGGTATAATTTTACAAGCCCTGAATTCATTAGATTATTCCTGACAGTTTCAAATACAGTGTATTGATCTTTAATTGTGCAACAAAGCTTATTTAGAGATAACGTTAAAAAAATTGAGATATACAGTATATCGTGAATCGCACATAATTAAAAAGAGAAATTATTTTTAGGTCATATCGCCCTACTTTTGTATACATTTTGACAAAACAAATTGTTATTTGTAGCTTTGTCTTTGGCAGATACTAAACATTTAGACATTTCAACATATGATAATGTAGAGCATATACAGTAAAACTGGTAGCCTTAATATTTATTTAGAATGTACAGTATCCGTGCAGAACAGGGGAGTTGGTGAGGAAAAAGTCTGTTTTTGGGGCTGTCTAGGGCGTGAGTGTGTTGAGTGTCTAACAGGCCTGGTTTCCCTGAAAGCTGTTTTCATTCTCAGCACTAGCACCGAGGTCAGGCACACATACACCACATCCTCCTTTCTAGGAAAAATATTTAATCAAAGCCATTTGTTGTCTGTTCTTCTCTCTCTTTCTCTCTCTCGCACTCCTGTGCTGACCTGCTCCCACTGTACGGATTGTAATAAATAGAGATGTGGTGGGGGGGAAAAAAGAAGCTGCTCTCAGATTTCCTAGAAGCAGCAGCGCAGAGAACTGAGTGCAAGGAGAGCGAGAGCCTTCACCTTCTAAAGGCTTTTATTCTAGCTGATTGAACACCGTGGGGAGAGTCTGATGTTCTGAAAAGGATCATTTAGGCTGAAAAGGATTTCATGTATTCTTTTATACAGGCCTGTCTCGCTGAATCATTTGGCCTAATTCACATAAATGTATGGATGTGCTCTGTGCTTTTATCACCCGCTTCCCCCACTCCTGTTATGATGGTAACAGATGACATTGGTGGGTTGCCTTGGAAACCATGATGGTATTATCCGTTTTTCAATAACCCTTACCTCGTCCCTGCTTCACTCGCTGCCCAGTACACACACACACACACACACACACACAGGTTTCTTAAATACATTTTATTGCCACCAGTGGATTTGTTTGGAACATATGCTTCCCTCCTGCTCCTCCGCTGATGCATAGTGATATCAAAACATGCATCCCTCCTCAATCAGCTCTCAGGTTACCATGCGTTCTGGTCTCCACCAGTAAGGGATCCCTGTCAGCACCTGATTGGATAGATGCTGGTACAATATGTCCTCTCACCATAACTTAACATATCGTTCAAGATTTACCTCTTCCTGCACTGCCTGCTAAGAGCCAATGCTGTGTAGGCTATCTCTTACACAGAACAGAATGTAACAGGAGGACAGGAGAATTAGACTAGCTGTCTGCCAGGGTTTCCTTTAGGAAAATTTGGCGCCGGACAACGTGACCAGCAAGATTTTAATTTACCGGACATCTGAGAAATGTACCAGACATCCATATGTATTGGGTGCGTAACGCATCAGGGCGTCCAGCCAAGGTGCTCAAAATAAACATTTTGTTTATTGTAATTCATCTTAACAGAATAGAAATTAGCCTGTAAAGTAGAACAATGTTCTTATACCAACATGACAGGTTTTATTGAAAAGCAGAACATTGCCTTTTGCGTCTTCATCCCTGCTATAAATCATAAATATCATAAAAATTAAGAAAACCATTTAGCCTAGAAGAACAAGTCGCCTACACAGTAATAAAACACAACTTCAAAGTATAATATTTGCATAATATAACTTGCGAAAGACCTGTCCTGATCTTTTGTCAAATTAACGTCAGATTTGACTTTTCGTAGCAGGTTAGGAGAATTTACATAGCAGGTTGGGAGAATTAGGTTGAGGTTAGGAATAAGGTTAGGGTTAGCTAAAATGCCCAAAAAATCTCTTCTAGCCATAACTGGGCCGGCCCGCCCCGCTCTCCATTTCCGCTGCGATTCAGAACCACAGCAGTAGAAAGAGGACACTTTGTAGGTGGCCACAAAATGAAGAAATTATACAACCGATGTTGGACAATCAAATTCGGTCTGTAAAACTAAATTTGTTCAGGCTGGTTCATTGAGAGAAAGCTTATTTTACAATGCTCGTGTGAAATGAGGCCCGCGCCATGCGTTTATGAAAGCACTTGTTTCCAAAGCTCAAATTATATCTCTCTTTTTAGTGCTACTGGATTATGTTAAATTTTTTATGTTTATTGTAATTTGAACTGTTGTGACTCGTGTCATGTGTGATATACACTGAGTATACAAAACATGCTCTTTCCATGACATAGACTGACTGACCAGATGAATCCAGGTGAAAGCTATGATTCTTTATTGATGTCACTTGTTAAATCCACTTCAATCAGTGTTGAAGCGGAGACAGGTTAAAGAAGGGTTTTAAAGTCTTGAGACATGGATTGTGTGTGTGCCATTCAGAGGGTGAATGGGCAAGACAAAATACTTATGTGCTTTTGAACGAGGTATGGTACGCTGCTGTTTTTCACGCTCAACAGTTTCCCGTGTGTATCAAGAATGGTCCACCACCCAAAGGACATCCAGCCAACTTGACACAACTGTGGGAAGCATTGGAGTCAACATGGGCCAGCATCCCTATGGAACGCTTTTGACACCTTGTAGAGTCTGAATTGAGGCTGAGGGGGGTGCGCGCAACTCAATATTAGGAAGGTGTTCCTAATGTTTGGTATACTCTGTGTACGTGGCTTATTGATAACAACTCTGTTTCCTAATATAGGCAGTTGGCTGCCTAGTGATTATAACTCTCCAATGTGAATAGTTTGCAACGATGTTTCATTTCCAAGTGTTACTGAATAAGCTCAACTGAAATGCACCAATTGCGCATGATACACGTCATTACTGTAGTAGGGCTGCACGATATATCGTTTCAGCATCGACATTGCGATGTATGCATCCGCAATAGTCACATCGCAGAACGTGCGATTTAGTAAGGTAAACATATATCAGTCTACAATATATATATATTTTTAAACGTTAAACTAGCATTATATCTGTCTGATATAACATAATTTACTCTGATTTATGGTTTATTGGATACACAGTTTATTATTATTATTATTATTATTACTATTATTTTAAACACCGAGTTCATTGCTGCACGTGGTTGACATGCAGGCTCTGCTTGCGCGTGACAAAATGATGAGTGAGGAACAGGCAAAAAAGACTGAAATTGAGAATTTGGTTGCAAAAAGAAATGCATCGTCAATTATATGGAAATATTTTGGCTACAGACAGGATGATGTTGACCAAAAACAGGTACTTTGTCGAGAGTGCCTTGCAATTGTTGCCACAACACGAGGCAACACGACCAATTTGTTCGATCATTTAAGGCGGCACCACAAATCTTCGTATGACGAGTGCAAAGCATCTCAATGCCCTCCAAAGCAAAAATCTATTTCGGATGCCTTTGCCAGTATTACACCATACGAGAAAGGTTCCAAACGGCAGAGAGAAATCACAGATTCAATAACATTTCACATCGCCAAAGACATAGTACCAATTAACACGGTTACCAAAGAGGGTTTAAAAAACATGATCCGGTCGCTTGACAAGCGGTATGTAATGCCATCACGCAACAATTTGTCTCAAGTTGCCATCCCAGAGTTGTACGAGCATTGCAAGGCACAAGTTGAAACAGAGCTTTCACAAGTGGAATATTATACAGCAACAACGGACTTGTGGTCCAGCCGGACAACGGAGCCCTACATAAGTCTGACCATACACTTTATTAATGAGGACTTCCACCTGAAAAGTCACTGTTTGCAAACTGCATTTTTCCCAGAGGATCATACAAGAGAGAACATTGCAACAGGGATGAGAGGGGCCTAGATGAGAGTCATCTAGTCTGTATAACAGACAATGCCACGAACATGGTGAAGGCTGCCGCCCTGAACAAGTGGACCAGATCGCAGTGCTTTGGCCACAGACTGCATCTTGCAGTTGGTAAGTTATTCCCAATTGCGCATTCTATTTTACTACTATTGCTATACTATTACTGTTCCATATTATTACCTAGCAACCTGTTCTGAAATATAACAATTTTCATAAGTTTCATATATTTTTATTGTAGAGGATGTGGCTGGGGAAGAATGAATGATTCAAACTGTCAGGTTGATAGCCAAAGCTCTGAATGCCAGGGCTGATATCCTATGGCATTAATGTTTCATATCTATATATCTGCTATCGTTTTTATGTTTAAATGTTGCATTTGTTTACAATAACAAACAATGGAATTAAATGCCCCTATATTTTGGGTTATCATTAAGTAAAATAGTTAGTGCTAAACTCATGAGATATAAGTTATATTAGAATGAATGTGTTTTATTATACAGTGGGGAAAAAAAGTATTTAGTCAGCCACCAATTGTGCAAGTTCTCCCACTTAAAAATATGAGAGAGGACTGTAATTTTCATCATAGGTACACGTCAACTATGACAGACAAAATGAGGAAAAACAATCCAGAAAATCACATTGTAGGATTTGTAATGAATTTATTTGCAAATTATGGTGGAAAATAAGTATTTGGTCAATAACAAAAGTTTCTCAATACTTTGTTATATACCCTTTGTTGGCAATGACACAGGTCAAACGTTTTCTGTAAGTCTTCACAAGGTTTTCACACACTGTTGCTGGTATTTTGGCCCATTCCTCCATGCAGATCTCCTCTAGAGCAGTGATGTTTTGGGGCTGTCGCTGGGCAACACGGACTTTCAACTCCCTCCAAAGATTTTCTATGGGGTTGAGATCTGGAGACTGGCTAGGCCACTCCAGGACCTTGAAATGCTTCTTACGAAGCCACTCCTTCATTGCCCGGGCGGTGTGTTTGGGATCATTGTCATGCTGAAAGACCCAGCCACGTTTCATCTTCAATGCCCTTGCTGATGGAAGGAGGTTTTCACTCAAAATCTCATGATACATGGCCCCATTCATTCTTTCCTTTACACGGATCAGTCGTCCTGGTCCCTTTGCAGAAAAACAGCCCCAAAGCATGATGTTTCCACCCCCATGCTTCACAGTAGGTATGGTGTTCTTTGGATGCAACTCAGCATTCTTTGTCCTCCAAACACGACGAGTTGAGTTTTTACCAAAAAGTTCTATTTTGGTTTCATCTGACCATATGACATTCTCCCAATCCTCTTCTGCATCATCCAAATGCACTCTAGCAAACTTCAGACAGGCCTGGACATGTACTGGCTTAAGCAGGGGGACACGTCTGGCACTGCAGGATTTGAGTCCCTGGCGGCGTAGTGTGTTACTGATGGTAGGCTTTGTTACTTTGGTCCCAGCTCTCTGCAGGTCATTCACTAGGTCCCCCCGTGTGGTTCTGGGATTTTTGCTCACCGTTCTTGTGATCATTTTGACCCCACGGGGTGAGATCTTGCATGGAGCCCCAGATCGAGGGAGATTATCAGTGGTCTTGTATGTCTTCCATTTCCTAATATTTGCTCCCACAGTTGATTTCTTCAAACCAAGCTGCTTACCTATTGCAGATTCAGTCTTCCCAGCCTGCTGCAGGTCTACAATTTTGTTTCTGGTGTCCTTTGACAGCTCTTTGGTCTTGGCCATAGTGGAGTTTGGAGTGTGACTGTTTGAGGTTGTGGACAGGTGTCTTTTATACTGATAACAAGTTCAAACAGGTGCCATTAATACAGGTAACGAGTGGAGGACAGAGGAGCCTCTTAAAGAAGAAGTTACAGGTCTGTGAGAGCCAGAAATCTTGCTTGTTTGCAGGTGACCAAATACTTATTTTCCACCATAATTTGCAAATAAATTCATTAAAAATCCTACAATGTGATTTTCTGGATTTGTTTTCTCTCAATTAGTCTGTCATAGTTGACGTGTACCTATGATGAAAATTACAGGCCTCTCTCATCTTTTTAAGTGGGAGAACTTGCACAATTGGTGGCTGACTAAATACTTTTTTTCCCCACTGTAGGTCTTTAAAATATAATGAAAGCATGCTGAAACTCTAAATTGTATCTGTAAATAACTAATTGTGTAATCATTTGCAAAACAGTTTTATGAGCAATTTATTTTTATAAATCATTTATTAAAGTAAATGTATTAAATAATAAGTACTTTATTTAGTCTTTGTTTTTTCCCTTAGAAAATGCAGTGAAAAAGGATGGACGCATTGACCGTGCTGCAGGTGTCTGCAAGAAGCTGGTGGGTCACTTCTCTCACAGCTGGAAGGCCAGAAGTGCTCTTGAAAGAGCCCAGAAGGAACTCAATCTACCTTCACATTCCCTCGTATCAGAATGCCAAACAAGATGGGGTTCCAGACAGAAGATGATCAGCAGGATACTAGAGCAGCAGAAGGCTATAACTCAGGTCCTGTCTGAGGACAGGAAGACACGGCATCTAATTCTAACCTGGCAAGATATGGATGTCCTGGAATCTGTCACTGGGCCCACTGCTGGACTTCACAGATGCACTCTCAGGAGAAGACTGTTAGTGTCTCATATGTGAAGCCAGTTCTTCACCTCTTCAACACTTCAATGCTGCTAATACAAGAGGGAGACACAGACTTGACCAAGACCTTGAAAACGGAGATGTTACACTACATCAACGAGAAATATAGAGATGAAGCTACTCAGGAGCTGCTAGATGCGGCTTCTTGTTTGGATCCCCGGTTCAAGATGGACTTCATCAGTGAAGACAACAAGCCCCAAGTCAAGGCCAGAGTGGCATCAGAAATGATGGAAAGCCAGGAGGAGACGTCCAGCAGCAGCACTGAAGTGGAGCCTGAAGTTGCTGATACATCCCAGGCAAAGAAAGCCAAGAAGTCCTTGGGAGGTTTCTTTAAACAGAGCGGAGCTGCAGTAAAGGGTGATTCCTCTCTGACCCACAAGGATGCTGTGGAAGCAGAATTAAACAACTACCTGCTAACACCTTCCTTAAACAAAGAGGAAGATCCACTTGCATGGTGGAAAACACAGAGTAAGCTTTCCACATCTCGCCAAGCTTGCCCGCAAGTATCTATCCATTCCCGCTACAAGTTCCCCCTCAGAGAGGATTTTCAGTACAAGTGGCAACATTGTCACTTGCCAACGGTCATGTCTCAAGCCTGTAATGGTGAATAGACTGGTATTCTTGGCCAAAACCTTCAAGTTTGAGTGAGCAATGTATACATGCTTAAAGTAAAGTTATTATATTTGAATAGAATTTAGATTTACTATATTATTCTACAGTTGTGAGAAAGACATTTATTTATTTTACTAGGTACTCTGTTTAGAAAGAAACCAGATTTTATACAGTTGAAAGTTTAATTTAATTTAATCGGCATTTGTCTAGCCATGATGATCAACACTGTTTTCCTTTGGCACTGTTGCTAAGAAAAGTTTATTTAAAAAACAGAAGTTTGTGAAATACAATGGTTCCGTGTTCATATTTGTTATTCATGTTAAGTTCATTGGTATTTATTAGTTAGGTTTTGCTTTTATTATTACAAATGATTTGTTTTATAAACACTTTGTTTTTGTAAACCACTCAGGATTGGTGTATAGCTGCTCTTTTTTTTTTTTTTTTCAAATGGTATAAATTAAAAGATATGTTTCTATTTTCAAAAAGGAGGTTTGTAATGTAATACAATTTTAAATTACTTTTTGATTTGATTTTGACATTCACATTAATTCCCTATTGTGATAATGAAACTTCCTCTGTAGAGAATGCTCTGTTTTAACCTGGTTGGAGTGCTGAGATAAAGCCTCCTGTAATCTCCTGGATCAATTATAGACACCACACCTCTAGATTCACAAATGAGCACTTTTTTTTAGGGTAAGCAATCATTGACTTTAGCCTGAATTGATAGAAGAGTATTACATGAATACAATAGAGCCATGGTGAATTAAACAGTGTATTAATTAATAAATGTAACTACCCAAAATAAGTCAAAAGGTAAAAAGTCATTTTCAGTTTCATATTTAAATGTTTATTTTCCATAAAGATGCAGTTCCCTACAAAATCACCCCAATCATTCTAGAATAATTAATTATTCTCAAATAGAGCTTTTCGAGTCATCTGGTGAAGACATCCTGTATTTTTTCATATCGCAATATATTTATATATATATATAGCAGAAAAACAAAATATCGCCATGTCAGTTATTTCCAATATCATGCAACCCTATACTGTAGTCTATCAATCCATTCCAAATCTTTATACTATAGATGACAAGGGCGGCATATGATGATCTTGCCTAGGGCAGCAGCAGAACTGCTAGGATTGGGCCTGACTAACACAATCTGCCTCGAATTTACTTGCATTTGTGCCGAACCTTGGCCTGCTCAAAGTGAGCCGCTGCTGTTGGGAAGTCAAAACTGTCCAACTCCTTGGAGCAGCTTGCGGTGTGCATCAGGCTCGTTACTTTGTCCTCAAGAAGGCGTCGTCTTTACTCTGTTTTGGAGAAAGAATCTCCTCTTGGCGGGCATACTGGAAACAGGAATAGTCAACACAATCTTCGCTAATTTTGTCCAGTCAGGGTACACTTAGCTGAAGTCCCTTATGAGGACCTTGCGTCTTTTACGTGAGTAAAAATAGAAGCGCACACACTCGACATTCATTTCAAAGAAGCTTCTGGATTTATTAGCATATGAAGTATATTTGCCTTTGAAGTTGGAGTACATGGACTGGTATTTCCATCAATTAATAAAAAGCAATATTTTGCAATGGATTTTTCTTCTTGTCCCGGACAATTTGGCTGCCTAGCCTATCATATACAGGAGGTTATGGCTGAATATGAGCAGATTTGAAGATGTTTGACTGAAATGTACTCTTTCGTAAACACCACGGCTAGGTGTCTGACTGTTGCCATGGTGATCAGATATGACCATCAGGAGCATTATCTAATCTAGATGGTCCCTTTTATCTCCTGTGCGGTAAAAACATGTTATTATCATACGCTGATTATCAAGACGACAACCTACACTGTGGTACAACCCTGGCCAGCACACAGATTGTAGTGTGCTCGTAGAAGGACCTTATCTATTTGGCATGTTTAGGGCATTGTTAAGTGAGAGTAAAAAATGTGTTCTTGCTAAGTCATTGTAGCTTGTTCTTAGAATGACCTTATCTAGGCTATTTGGCACATTTAGCCAGGGCATGATAAAGTGAGAGTTGAACTGTACTCTTCGTTGTAGCTTGTTCTTAGAAGGACCTTATCTATTTGTCTCATGGAGGATATAGTGTGAGTTAAAGCTGTAAACTTGGAAGGCATTGTATAGTGAGAGTTAACACTGAGGCCATAGTCTAAGGCTTCCTTGACTGGGAGTAGAGAGGTGCGGCTGTGGCCTGATAAAGAGCAGTAAATTCATGCTGGGACAGGCCGACAGGGAGAGCGCCGTGTGCTGCTGCCTTGTTTTTCCTTGGCAGCAGCACACGGCCCCTCTCCTTTAGTGCCTGCCGTCTGCTTTCCAGGAATCTTGGCTAGAGGAGTGGCTTCCTGTTAGAACGGTGAAGCATTAAAGTCAGAGGCCCGCTGCTCCGCTCAGAGCTAGCCAGACGACCAATAACACGGCCAGGACTAGGGCTTAGGCGGTCATGACATTTTTGTCAGCCGGTTATTGTCCTGCAAAAGCCTGCCGGTCTCAAGGTAATTGACCGTTAATTAACATAAACAGGTTTACATCTCCAGGCCTCCACACATACCAGCTGCTGATGTGCGCCTTTGGAACATCTACATAAAAAACTAAGTATAATAAATCAATTTAATATACACCATCACAATAAATCCATTATTTTAGTCAGGTCTAAAGAAACATTATGATATGAAGAAAATGTATTTCAGTTGAAGAGAATGAGTTGGCCTATGTTATCTGCTATGCTCCATGCCGTAGGCTTGTTAATTTAGCTGACAAGATATGCTTGTAAGTCCCAGCAGTTTTATTTCATCTGATTTTATAGTAAGAAGTGAATGATACAAACCTTAGAATGTCTTAGAAATTAACATACAGGGCCTTCGGAAAGTATTCAGACCCCTTGATTTTGTTACCTTATAGACTTATTTTAAATTTGATTAAATAAATACTAATCCTCAGCAATCTACACACAATACCCCATAATGACAAAGCGAAAACAGGTTTTTAGACATTTTTGCAAATGTTATTGAAAATAAAAACAATGGAAATACCTTATTTACATAAGTATTCAGACCCTTTGCTTTGAGACTCGAAATTGAGCTCCGGTGCATCCTGTTTCCATTGATCATCCTTGACATGTTTCTACAACTTGATTGGAGTCCACCTGTAGTAAATTCAATTGATTGGGCATTATTTGGAAAGGCACACAACTGTCTATAAAAGGTCCCACAGTTGACAGTGCATGTCACAGCAAAAACCAAGCTATGAGGTCAAAGGAATTGTCCGTAGAGCTCCGAGACAGGATTGTGCCAAGACACATCTGGGGAAGTGTACAAAAAAATGTATGCAGCATTGAAGGTCCCCAAGAACACAGTGGCCTCCATCATTCTTAAATGGAAGAAGTTTGGAACCACCAAGACTCTTCCTAGATCTGGCCACCCGGCCAAACTGAGCAATAGGGGGAGAAGGGCTTTGGTCAGGGAGGTGACCAAGAACCTGATGGTCACTCTGACAGAGCTCTAGAGTTTCTCTGTGGAGATGGGAGAACCTTCCAGAACGACAACCATCTCTGCAGCACTCCACCAATCAGGCTTTTATGGTAGAGTGGCCAAATGGAAGCCACTCGTCAGTAAAAGGCACATGACAGCCCACTTGGAGTTTGCCAAAAGGCACCTAAAGTCTCTCAGACCATGAGAAACAAGATTCTCTGCACTGATGAAACCAAGATTGAACTATTTGGCTTGAATGCCAAGCGTCACGTCTGGAGGAAACCTGGCACCATCCCTACGGTGAAGCATGGATGTTTTTCAGCAGCAGGGAGACTAGGCAGGATCGAGGCAAATATGAACGTAGCAATGTACAGAGAGATCCTTGATGACAACCTGCTCCAGAGTGCTCAGGACCTCAGACTGGAGCGAAGGTTCACCTTCCAACAGGATAACGATCCTAAGCACACAGCCAAGACAACGCAGGAGTGGCTTCGGGACAAGTCTCAATGTCCATCTCTAGAGACCTGAAAATAGCTGTGCAGCAACGCTCCCCATCCAACCTGACAGAGCTTGAGAGGATCTGCAGAGAAGAAAGGGAGAAACTCCCCAAATACAGGTGTCCCAAGCTTGTAGTGTCGTACCCAAGAAGATTCGAAGCTGTAATTGCTGCCAAAGGTGCTTCAACAAAGTACTGAGTAAAGGGTCTGAATACTTATGTAAATGTTATATTTCCATTTTTTATTTGTAATACATTTGCATTCATTTCTAAAAACCTGTTTTTGGTTTGTCATTATGGGGTATTGTGGGTAGATTGAGGGGGAACAATTTAATCCATTTTAGAATAAGGCTGTAACGTAACAAAGTGTGGAAAATGTTAAGGGGTCTGAATACTTTCCGAATGCACTGTATATGGGCTGCATGGTGTTCTCTCATCAAGTGATCATATTTTCACCCATCAGACTATTCTCCAATTTAATCTTGTCTTTACTAGTATGTCAAATTAGTTTCGATTTAGAATGGTCCATTATTAAATGGGCAGGAACAGGAAACAGGGCAGGGGAAAAAATGTAATCTGTATGCACTCAAATAGTGAATGGAGGCTTTCTCGGGGGGTCCGTTTTGTAGGCTACTTCGGTTTTATAGCAGCGCATGTGCTTAATATGAGCAGCTGAGAAATAAATATAAGAACACTTATTTCACTCCAACCCTGTTCCTGCAGCTACCCAGTGCTGAATTCTGGAAACCAAGGGAAATCTGTTCGGGAACATCAATAGTAACATGTTTTCACAACTAAACATTTTTCACTAAACTGCGTGCTCAAGAACGGAATAAAGGAGAGAGAGAGGAGGAGATGGAAATGCATGGTGACAAGATATTCTGTATAGATTAAGGTAATGTCACTCAATTAATTATGAAAATATACAAAATTCCGTATTACTAGGCTATTCAAAATCAAACAGCCCTAGCCAGGACCAGCTTAAATGTTTTACTTAAAAAATCATTCATTATTGTGGAGATAGGCTACATTTAAATGCAGTTGTTACAAGCAATACAGTACATTGTGCTGAATTGTTTAATAAGCTGCTTGTACAGCCATAACTGGTTTAAATAGCCAACTGTGCACAACTGGCAACACACAGCTGCACTAGCTTCCATAAAGTCATTTTAGCTACTCAAGTTAAAGAGATTTTAAAAGGCAGCACCAGCCATTTGTGTCCTGAAAAGGCAGCAGAGTCTGAGGACAGGGGAAACTTTCCTGGTAACAGCCCTCGGAGCTAGAGGAGGGGATAATCATGGGTATTTTAGGCATCCATGCAGGGTTTACACACACACACACACACACACACACACAACGTGACTCACACACGTTACTCACACACACACTCACTCGGTCTGTCTAACCATGAACAAGGTAGTTTGGTGAGAGTCCTGTACCTTTTTGGATTGTTTTCTTTGCCTACTCAGGGTTTGGTTTCAGGCTTTTGGTCATCATTCATCCCTTTTGTTATTACATTGCTGTGTAAGCGCTAATAACTATGAGATAAAAATGTAATTCAACAAAAACAAATTGAACTATTTGAACTTGGATGAATGGATCTGAATTAGTTGGTTATTAAAATATGGAAACAGCAAGGTGATGTTGGTTTCTTCTTTAGGTTTTGACTATTTAGAATAAACTAGGCATCTCCACACACCCCTTACCTACCGGTACTACTGTCCAATGGCCTCACACACTTTGAAATACTCTGTTTTATTTCAGCTACATGTCAGCATACCCTGTCCTCCTCCTCATCAGTGTGTGTGTGTGTGAGAAGGTAAGGTGGGACCGCCTGCTTTTCTCATAAAGAGGCAATTCTTAGAAAAGTTATTTTTTCTCCACAGCTCCTTATTTGGTTACAATCGCTCTCTCTCGCTATCGCTCTCTCTCTCGACCTACTCTCTCTTTCTCTCGACCTACTCTCTCTTTCTCTCGACCTACTCTCTCTTTCTCTCGACCTACTCTCTCTTTCTCTCAACCTACTCTCTCTCTCCAGTGAAGGCCTATTTCTCAAAAAGCTCCCAGCATCTTAACAGTTAGCCTATGCGCCTTTCAGCAAATTGGTTTTCGGGGAAAAACGGTTTGTTTAGCTGTAACAGCCTTCTCTCTCACACAGCCCTGTCAGTCTCTCTCCCCATGTGTCCTCCCTCTGAGATTCTGTGTGTGTGTCCCCTTTGTTAGCAAACAGTTGAAGGCCTGGCTTGGTTGGGCCGAACCTTTCTGGCATGCGTTTGGGAACATGATGTACTTCAGAGGCCTCCTGTCTCCGCTGTACGGGAGATAAAAAACAAGTCAGTGGTGTGTCACATTTTTGAAGCCTAGTTTATTTATGACACCGTGTTACGGGTGTTTCTGGGCGTTGTTACCCAGGTTTGAGTTGCGTAGCCTAGTGTCCTCAGCGTGTCAGCCGCTAGCTATCCCATGATGCCTCTTGTTCAATAGTAAGAAATGTTGACCAGTGAGAGATCTTTGAAAAAGAAAGTAGCCGCACACACTATCAGGTGCAATACATTCATGAATTAATTACTGATGTTTCGACAGCAATCTCCCAACGGGAGCGTTAGAATGCCTACTCTCATTAACTTTGAATCAGTGACCGGCAGTGTAATGTTTGGCAGTTCTCGTTCAGCCACTCTTTTGGGAACTCGGCACATGACCTCCCGTGAACTTTTGGACCCGGAACCCCCTCCCCTAGCTTATAGGAGTTAGCAGACACTCGCAATTATTTCCCCCCTCACGTCTCCCAGTATTAGCTCAAACTCTGTCGTTTTTCTCAGTATGTTGGATTCCCAAAGCGGATGATGGCATGGATGACAGCGTGGATGGATGATCATGGATGAAATCCTAATTGTCCCTCTGAGCTGCTTGCCCATATAATTTCAATAGGGGGGGGGGTCAGTGTGTTGTGTGTTGCCCTCATCGCGCCTCAGTGAGTGCTCAACTGTCCATTAATCGGATGACAGCCATTAGCTCACCAGGCGTGTCATGGGCCTGGCCCTGTGTGTATGTTTACACCCGCTGGGCTGTGTGTGTGTGTGTGTGTGTGTGTGTGTTGGGGACATTTTTAGATTTAATAAAATTAAATGAACACTGCTTATCATTTATGTTTTCCTTTTGTGTAATACGCATGATTTCCAGTGTTTTATTTGGGACACTCATTTGTGTACTGGTTGATGGTCACTAGACTTGATACTGAATGTTATGGATTGTTCATATCTGTTGATTGTGATTGACGCCAGACTGGAGGTGCAAGGACCGAGGACACTGATTGTTATTGTATTCTGGGACACTGTCATTCTATAGCAGCTGATGTTGTGACTTCCTACAAGCTTCTCGGCGGGTGTTTACAGAACATTGGTGCTGTGAGATTAGAAAATAAGGCCATGCTTCTCTGCTTTTGTGCTGGAGGTGTCTCCTTGTTGCAACTTGTATTAAACCAGAGATCTGTGTTTTCTCTTTTATTTATCTGGAAAATCCCTATTGTGTGTGTGTGTGTGTGTGTGTGTGTGTGTGTGTACATGCGTAATCTGTGATGAGTTGGGCAGGGTTATGAAATCCCCTTTGTCTTGTATGGGCGCAGTGACACAGCCTGGCACAGTAATCCCTTTTGTCTGAGGGGTCAAGAGAGCAACTGGCGCTATCAGGACCGAGTGGAGGGAGGTAGACTGAGGGAGGAGAGCGAAAGATTGCTAAAACTAGAGAGCGTAGAGGGGGAGGCACGGAGGATAGATTGAATTGTGGAAGAGAAGGGAGGGAGAGCAAGGCAAAGGGAGTAGTGGTAGGGAGGGATGGAGGGATTTGGGGATATACAGTGAGGGAAAAAAGTATTTGATCCCCTGCTGATTTTGTACGTTTGCCCACTGACGAAGACATGATCAGTCTATAATTTTAATGGTAGGTTTATTTGAACAGTGAGAGACAGAATAACAACAAAAAAATCCAGAAAAACGCATGTCAGAAATGTTATAAATTGATTTGCATTTTAATGAGGGAAATAAGTATTTGACCCCTTCTCAATCAGAAAGATTTCTGGCTCCCAAGTGTCTTTTATACAGGTAACGAGCTGAGATTAGGAGCACACTCTTAAAGGGAGTGCTCCTAATCTCAGTTTGTTACCTGTATAAAAGACACGTGTCCACAGAAGCAATCAATCAATCAGATTCCAAACTCTCCACCATGGCCAAGACCAAAGAGCTCTCCAAGGATGTCAGGGACAAGATTGTAGACCTACACAAGGCTGGAATGGGCTACAAAACCATCGCCAAGCAGCTTGGTGAGAAGGTGACAACAGTTGGTGCGATTATTCGCAAATGGAAGAAACACAAAAAAACTGTAAATCTCCCTCGGCCTGGGGCTCCATGCAAGATCTCACCTCGTTGAGTTGCAATGATCATGAGAACGGTGAGGAATCAGCCCAGAACTACACGGGAGGATCTTGTCAATGATCTCAAGGCAGCTGGGCCCATAGTCACCAAGAAAACAATTGGTAACACACTACGCCGTGAAGGACTGAAATCCTGCAGCGCCCGCAAGGTCCCCCTGCTCAAGAAAGCACATATACAGGGCCGTCTGAAATTTGCTGAATGAGTCAGAGGAGAACTGGATGAAAGTGTTGTGGTCAGATGAGACCAAAATCGAGCTCTTTGGCATCTACTCAACTCGCCGTGTTTGGAGGAGGAGGAATGCTGCCTATGACCCCAAGAACACCATCCCCACCGTCAAACATGGAGGTGGAAACATTATGCTTTGGGGGTGTTTTTCTGCTAAGGGGACAGGACAACTTCACTGCATCAAAGGGACGATGGACAGGGCCATGTACCGTCAAATCTTGGATGAGAACCTCCTTCCCTCAGCCAGGGCATTGAAAATGGGTTATGGATGGGTATTCCAGCATGACAATGACCCAAAACACACGGCCAAGGCAACAAAGGAGTGGCTCAAGAAGAAGCACATTTAAGGTCCTGGAGTGGCCTAGCCAGTCTCCAGACCTTAATCCCATAGAAAATCTGTGGAGGGAGCTGAAGGTTCGAGTTGTCAAACGTCAACCTCGAAATCTTAATGACTTGGAGAAGATCTGCAAAGAGGAGTGGAACAAAATCCCTCCTGGGATGTGTGCAAACCTGGTGGCCAACTACAAGAAACATCTGACCTCTGTGATTGCCAACAAGGGTTTTGCCACCAAGTACTAAGTCATGTTTTGCAGAGGGGTCAAATACTTATTTCCCTCATTAAAATGCAAATCAATTTATAACATTTTTGACATGCGTTTTTCTGGATTTTTTGGTTGTTATTCTGTCTCTCACTGTTAAAATAAACCTACCATTAAAATTATAGACTGATCATGTCTTTGTCAGTGGGCAAACTTACAAAATCAGCAGGGGATCAAATACTTTTTTCCCTCACTGTAGGCCTAAGCAGGGAGGAGAGCGGGGGAAGAGGAATAGGGTGCGGAGGAGAGAACTGTTAGGCTATTTACTCACCATACTGCCCCAAACTCACTGACCATACACCTTCTCATAATAGCCACACATCCATCTGTGTCCTTGGTTCCACCATACCTGCTGAACTGAACGGATATGGCTTGACCTTGACCTGCTCTATACATACATACAATGCATGATATACACCTGTCCCCAAAGCATGTTTGTTTACCATGCAAACCCAGTCACCTCCGTATGTGCACCCTTTGATACCCTCTCCAAGGACGGTTGCTCTACAACCCACAGCCCCTTACCGGCTGGGCAAGAAGACCATCCATAGGTGACATACTACTGACTGTATTTTGAGGCGAGTCGACTGCGGCGCTCAAGCCACATCTACGATATCCCATTCCCTTCAACCAGAGAGAGGGAGAGAGAGATTGATTTTGGATACTCAAAACTGTGGTTTCCAAGCTAGGTTTCCATCCAATTGATGTCTGATTTGATGAATATTCTAGAATCTGCATAAAAACAATATGCACATTTTCCCACCAGAGACTTAACTTGTTGCAGATAAAAGAATGTGTGTAATTACATAGCTCTGCATCTCCCCACCTCCTCTCAGCCTCTTAGCCAGATGACCTGGTATTTGATGTGGTTTTGGTCTGACTCTATTATAAAAAGTGGTTTCCAGGAACGCCTGCTAAGTGTTCCTGGTCTGCCCACCTCTGTTACGCAACACTGTTATGTTCAGATAAAAAAACACTGCTCTCCATTTCAATATCTCTCACTATATCGCTCAGTTTTTTTCCTCTCTTTCTCTCATTTTCTAGGCCTATCTCACGCTCTTGTTCTCTCTCTCCTAAATGGAGGTCATTATCAGACAAGCAGATTTCTAAAACATACAGGCCTACACACTAACACACTCCTAAAAACACGCCTTTTCTCAGTCACTCAGACCCTGAAAAGTAAACAAACACGATGGTATTGCGACATTCACTCTGTGGAAAACAAATGAACTGGTAGTATTTTTCTTCTTCTTTCTTATCAAATAAATGGACATGGAATTACATAACATCTAGTCTTATTTTCACAACATATTGTTGTAACATTACATCACAATGTATCAGGGACATGTTTTTCTTAAATGGAAATTGATAAACTGTCTCTCTCTCTCTCGCTCCCTCTACCCATCTCTCCCTCCACCTCGCTCTTCCTCCCATCTCTTTTCTCTGTGTTTCCCTCTTTCCATGCATATCCACCACCTTTCCCTCCTTCCCTTCCAAAGATGAGTGGAACATACCAGAGGTGACGCTCCGGGCAGTCCCGTCCGACAGACAGTTGTCCCGGCTGGCGTCCCGTCTCGGTTCGGAGTGGGAGTCGGTTCTCCTCGACCTGGGCCTCTCGACGGGGGCGCTGTACCGTTGCCATGCTGACCACCCTCTGAGCTTGCATGGGAAAGTGCTAGCGGGGCTGATCCAGTGGAGGCAGAGCCAGGGGAGGAGCGCTACAGTCCACAGGCTGCTCCAAAGCCTACAGGCCGCTGATGTCCACCCCTCTACCCTGGATGAGGTGTTCCAGTGAGAGGAGAGGAGACTATGGCTCATGGATGAAATCCTAATTGGATGACTGCCATTAGCTCAGCCAGACTAGGATTTCCATTAGGAAAATGTGGCGCCGGACATTTGACCGGCAACATTTTTAATTCACCAGACATTTGATAAATCTGCCGGACCCATATGCATTGGGTGCGTAACCTGATTAGGGTGTCCACCCACGGTGCTCAGAATGACAGAAATCACATTTAGATTATGATAATTCATATTAACAGAACATGCAAGTCGAGGATGCAACAATGAAGATAGAATAACTGTCCACATTTACTTTTCCTCAGCCAACAAGACGAGTAACTAACAGCAAAATCACTAGCCTGTCCATCAACTATCCCCCATAGTAGAAAAGTTTACCTATTCCATTGGTCAGCTTGTCGAGAAATAATCTATTCCAAACAGACTCTGGGATAGTTGTGAGAAGACAGAGCCCAAATTCATACAACCAGTAGGCCTAGGCTACATTAAAGAAAAACTTAAAAAAGCAATGAGTCTGATGCAACAGAACAGAACGTTTAGCTTAAAATGTTGATAAACGATTATTTCTTAACATTATAAGCACAGCAATGCGCACAAGCCAGTAGGCTACTCACGAATGTGCGTTCCATAATGCAATTAGCGGGAAAACACAGTTGTCAAAAGGGCACCACACTTGAGCGGTTTCATGCGACAGAGATGAAAATGTCCATTAGAAATGTAGAAAGAGAGATCTAATAGGCTACTTTGAAGAAAGGTAAGCCATGCCTCATAATGTGTATTAAAACAAAATGCATAGCCTACTGCCTCCAGGGTGTGTGATGCGCAGCAGCAGCTCTCGCACTGTGACAGATTTTCCGCTCAAAGGTTCTGTATCTGTATGCTGTACGGGTGTGATATATAAGATACATAACTAATATACTGTAACAAATATACTGTAGCCTACACATTTGCCAATTTAATTCCGCTCAATTATGCAAAATCACCTATAGAACGATAAATATGACCAGTCAAATGTATTTCCATCGACTGGTATTTCCATCAATGAATAGGCTAAAAATAATTATTTCGCAATGGGATTTTTTCTTCTCCCGGACAATTGGCAAGGGCCAATTTTATTTATCAGCTTTTCTATTTTTTTATAGGCCAAAAGCCGGCTATTACCGGCTAACGGAAACCCTGAGGCAGATGTGTCATTGGCCTGGCCCTGTTTGTGTTTGTGTGTGTGTGTATGTTGTAATAGGGAAATGTTAAGATGAATTAAGTTAAAATTCAGTTAGGAGTAATTAACAGAATGCTTAGCATATTTATATGTTTTCCCTTTTCTGTAATACACATGATTTCCAGTGTTTTATTTGGGAAACTCTTTTGTGTACTGGTTGATGATCACTAGACTTGATACTGAATGTTATGGATTGTTCTCATATCTGTTGATCGTGATTGACGCCAGACTGGAGGTACAAGGACAGAGGACACTGATTTGTTATTGTAAGATTAGAAAAAGCAGGCCTAGACACAAACACACACTCCTAAAAACACGCCTTTTCTCAGTGACTCAGACCCTGAAAAGTAAACAAACACGATGGCATTGCGACATTCACTCTGTGGAAAACAAAATTAAATGATAGTATTTTCTTCTTCTTTCATGTCCAATAAATCTAGTCTTATTTTCACAACAGATTGTTGTAACATTACATCACAATGAATCAGGGACATTTATGGCCAGCAACAATAGTTAAGCAGCGCTGCACTCAGTTTTTATCAAACTGAAATGCCTCAACAAGGTCAAGGCTGCATGCCCAACAAGCACTCTCCAGGATTTGTCCACGTTTTTTTAAAGTGCCGCTGGAATTAGAGGAGTTTGTACATGAACTACAGTACCAGTCAAAAGTTTTGGACACACCTACTCATTCCAGGGTTTTTCTTTATTTTCACTCTTTTCTACATTGTAGAATAGTAATGAAGACATCACAACTATGAAATAACACATATGGAATCATGTAGTAACCAAAAAAAGTGTTAAACAAATCAAAATATATTTTATATTTGAGATTATTCAAAGTAGCCACACTTTACCTTGATGACAGCTTTGCACACTCTTGGCATTCACTCAACCAGCTTCATGAGGTGGTCACCTGGAATGCATTTTAATTAACAGGTGTGCCTTGTTAAAAGTTAATTTGTGGAATTTCTTTCCTTAATGCGTTTGAGACAATCAGTTATGTTGTGACAAGGTAGGGGTGCTATACAGAAGATAGCCCTATTTGGTAAAATACCAAGTCCATATTATGGCAAGAACAGCTCAAATAAGCAAAGAGAAATGACGGTCCATCATTACTTTAAGACATGTAGGTCAGTCAATCCGGAAAATTTCAAGAACTTTTAAAGTTTCTTCAAGTGCAGTCACAAAAACCATCAAGCGTTACGATGAAAATGGCTCTCATGAGGACCGCCACAGGAAAGGAAGACCCAGAGTTACCTCTGCTGCAGAGGATAAGTTCATTAGAGTTACCAGCCTCCGAAATTGCAGCCCAAATAAATGCTTCACAGAGTTCAAGTAACAGACACATCTCAACATGAACTGTTCAGAGGATACTTTGTGAATCAGGTCTTCATGGTCGAATTGCTGCAAAGAAACCACTACTAAAGGACACCAATAATAAGAAGAGACTTGCTTGGGCCAAGAAACATGAGCAAATGACATTAGACCAGTGGACATCAGTCCTATGTCCAAATGTGAGATTGTTGGTTCCAACCGCCGTGTCTTTGTGAGACGCAGAGTAGGTGAACGGATGATCTCTGCATGTGTGGTTCCCACCGTGAAGCATGGAGGAGGAGGTGTGGGGGTGCTTTGCCGGTGACACTGTCTGTGAATTATTTAGAATTCAAGGCACACTTAACCAGCATGGCTACCACAGCATTCTACAGCGATACACCATCCCATCTGGTTTGCGCTTAGTGGGACTATCATTTGTTTTTCAACAGGACAATGACCCAAAACACACCTCCAGGCTGTGTAAGGGCTATTTGACCAAGATGGAGAGTGATGGAGTGCTGTATCAGATGACCTGGCCTCCACAATCACCTGACCTCAACTGAGATGGTTTGGGATGAGTTGGACCGCAGAGTGAAGGAAAAGCAGCCAACAAGTGCTTAGCATATGTGGGAGCTCCTTCAAGACTGTTGGAAAAGCATTCCTCGTGAAGCTCGTTGTGAGAATGCCAAGAGTGTGCAAAGCTGTCATCAACGCAAAAGGTGGCTACTTTGAAGAATCTAAAATATATTTTGATTTGTTTAACACCTTTTTGGTTACTACATGATTGCCTTGTTTTTATTTAGTGCTTTATTGGTCTTGATGTCATGTTGACATGTAGGGCCATTTCTTAAAATGTAGGGCCATTTCTCAAGATGTTTCATTTGCAAATGTTTACAGTTGTAAAAACAAAAACCATACTCTGTTTATGACAGCAAGGTTAGTGCCAAACAAATTCTGTAAGTAATGTAAGAACATTTTAAGAACACTTTCTTCTCTGACATGCGTAACGTGTGAGTTCTGTCTGCGCCTCGGCCAATGCTAGTAGAATTCATAAGAGGCTAATTTATAATAGGCTAAAGGTAATTCTTAGCACAGCCACATGCACAAAATGTGTGTCTTAGTTACATTTTATATATTTTTGTGAATGAAAAGCCTGTGTTCCTGGGAAAGCGTTAAAGTACAACTCAAGTGCCGTCTTGGACTAGTGGACTCTCATACGTACACTAACACACCTCGCTGCAGGGCTTTTTACACATCTGTTTTAGTAAAATGACTGGGCTGGCCCAGAAACAGAGCCAGGGAAACTAGGCTAGCACAGGTAGGGTGCAGTGACTGCAGCTAGACAGCAGTCAAATCAATCAAACTTTATGTACTCTGACTTTTTTTTTACAAAACACTAGTCACTGAGCAAGGCTAGAGGGGGAGAGGAAAGACTACCTACCGCTGCCTTCATATTTATTAGGCACCAGACGGAAGACAACAAACTGAAAGTGGGAGGGACTACCTCCCTGAACATGTCAAATAATAAACACTTGTTTTTTGGTGTGCCCTAATGACTACGACCCAGTTGTGTGGCAGTCCTTGTCTTGAGATATCTACATCCAACCCCCATCTTTTTCCACCCTCCCTTTCTCTTTCACACTCCCCTATCTGCTGGTCTAGTTGGTGAGTGGTGGCTGTGGAGGCGAAGGTCAGAGACCCCTCTCAGCCTCTGTCCCCTGAGAGGATCACAGGCCATGAACCACGTGCCCAGAGCGTAAATTTCTCTCCTGGTTGGTTGGTTGAGACAAAGCCACAGTGACCTCTGACCTATCCAAGGGCATTCCAGGCCAGGGACATTCCCGGATGCTCTTAGGAACACTGCACTCTGTGACATCATCACTCCAGCCGAGCATTTTGCCTCTTACTTTTTTGTCAGTGCAGAGGGAACAGGAGGAGGGATGTTGGGAAACTCTCTGTGGGGGAGTTGTTAGATAATGTGGGGGGTGTTAAATAATGGAAGTCGTTTTGGTTGCTATTGTCACAACGCCGCACGAGCAGGTTACTACAATTTAGTCTTTAGTGCATTTCTGAAGGGTGTTGTGGCCCATATGTGAAAGGTACTGTAAATAAATGTGATTTAAAGGTTCAAGTCTCGTATTGAATGCCGTTTGTATCCCTGAGGGTAGGGTGGGAGGGCTGAAGAAATCTTACTGTCCTATATCCACCTTCTACGAGAGAGGAGGGGAGGAGATCTGATTGAAAGAGTAACTGAATTATACAACTATCAACAAGATGTTAGGAAATGTGAATTGTGCGTGCTAAGGGAGAGTTCGAAATGTACTGGGGCGGGGGGCGGGTGGGGGGAGGGGAGGCATATCTTCTTGCAACTCGAGGAGCCAAAAATTCAACTCCATCCCCAATGTTACAAATATTTTCACATGACCGGCCCCAATGTACTGTAAAAAAAAAAAATAATGCGCACCCTCCCCCCTCATAAAATACTCAACAACAAAAAAATACCACCATGAATAAAAACTGTAGCAACCCTGAGTTTATACACTGCTCAAACAAAATAAAGGGAACACTAAAATAACACATCCTAGATCTGAATGAATGAAATAATCTTATTAAATACTTTTTTCTTTACATAGTTGAATGTGCTGACAACAAAATCAAACAAAAATGATCAATGGAAATCAAATGTATCAACCCGTGGAGGTCTGGATTTGGAGTCACCCTCAAAATTAAAGTGGAAAACCACACTACAGGCTGATCCAACTTTGATGTAATGTCCTTAAAACAAGTCAAAATGAGGCTCAGTAGTGTTTGTGGCTTCCACGTGCCTGTATGACCTCCCTACAACGCCTGGGCATGCTCCTGATGAGGTGGCGGATGGTCTCCTGAGGGATCTCTTCCCAGACCTGGACTAAAGCATCCGCCAACTCCTGGACAGTCTGTGGTGCAACGTGGCGTTGGTGGATGGAGCGAGACATGATGTTCCAGATGTGCTCAATTGGATTCAGGTCTGGGGAACAGGCGGGCCAGTCCATAGCATCAATGCCTTCCTCTTGCAGGAACTGCTGACACACTCGAGCCACATGAGGTCTAGCATTGCCTTGCATTAGGAGGAACCCAGGGCCAACCGCACCAGCATATGGTCTCACAAGGGGTCTGAGGATCTCATCTCGGTACCTAATGGCAGTCAGGCTACCTCTGGCGAGCACATTACATTTACATTTACATTTTAGTCATTTAGCAGACGCTCTTATCCAGAGCGACTTACAGGAGCAATTAGGGTTAAGTGCCTTGCTCAAGGGCACATTTACGTCATTTAGCAGACGCTCTTATCCAGAGCGACTTACAAATTGGTGCATTCACCCTATAGCCAGTGGGATAACCACTTTACAATTATTATTATTATTATTATTTTATTTATTTTTATTTTTTTTGGGGGGGGGGGTAGAAGGATTACTTTATCCTATCCCAGGTGTTCCTTAAAGAGGTGGGGTTTCAAATGTCTCCGGAAGGTGGTGAGTGACTCCGCTGTCCTGGCGTCGTGAGGGAGCTTGTTCCACCATTGGGGTGCCAGAGCAGCGAACAGTTTTGACTGGGCTGAGCGGGAACTATGCTTCCGCAGAGGAAGGGGAGCCAGCAGGCCAGAGGTGGATGAACGCAATGCCCTCGTTTGGGTGTAGGGACTGATCAGAGCCTGAAGGTACGGAGGTGCCGTTCCCCTCACTGCTCCATAGGCAAGCACCATGGTCTTGTAACGGATGCGAGCTTCAACTGGAAGCCAGTGGAGTGTGCGGAGGAGGGGGGTGACGTGAGAGAACTTGGGAAGGTTGAACACCAGACGGGCTGCGGCATTCTGGATGAGTTGTAGGGGTTTAATGGCACAGGCAGGGAGCCCAGCCAACAGCGAGTTGCAGTAATCCAGACGGGAGATGACAAGTGCCTGGATTAGGACCTGTGCCGCTTCCTGTGTAAGGCAGGGTCGTACTCTCCGAATGTTGTAGAGCATGAACCTGCAGGATCGGGTCACCGCCTTGATGTTAGCGGAGAACGACAGGGTGTTGTCCAGGGTCACGCCAAGGCTCTTCGCACTCTGGGAGGAGGACACAACGGAGTTGTCAACCGTGATGGCGAGATCATGGAACGGGCAGTCCTTCCCCGGGAGGAAGAGCAGCTCCGTCTTGCCAGGGTTCAGCTTGAGGTGGTGATCCGTCATCCATACTGATATGTCGGCCAGACATGCAGAGATGCGATTCGCCACCTGGTTATCAGAAGGGGGAAAGGAGAAGATTAGTTGTGTATCGTCAGCGTAGCAATGATAGGAGAGGCCATGTGAGGATATGACAGAGCCAAGTGACTTGGTGTATAGGGAGAAAAGGAGAGGGCCTAGAACTGAGCCCTGGGGGACACCAGTGGTGAGAGCACGTGGTGCGGAGACAGCTTCTCGCCACGCCACTTGGTAGGAGCGACCGGTCAGGTAGGACGCAATCCAGGAGTGAGCCGCGCCGGAGATGCCCAGCTCGGAGAGGGTGGAGAGGAGGATCTGATGGTTCACAGTATCAAAGGCAGCAGACAGGTCTAGAAGGACAAGAGCAGAGGAGAGAGAGTTAGCTTTAGCAGTGCGGAGAGCCTCCGTGACACAGAGAAGAGCAGTCTCAGTTGAACGACCAGTCCTGAAACCTGACTGGTTTGGATCAAGGTCATTCTGAGAGAGATAGCAAGAGAGTTGGCTAAAGACGGCACGCTCAATAGTTTTGGAAAGAAAAGAAAGAAGGGATACTGGTCTGTAGTTGTTGACATCAGTGGGATCGAGTGTTGGTTTTTTGAGAAGGGGTGCAACTCTCGCTCTCTTGAAGATGGAAGGGACATGGCCAGCAGTCAAGGATGAGTTGATCAGCGAGGTGAGGTAGGGGAGAAGGTCACCGGAGATGGTCTGGAGAAGAGAGGAGGGGATGGGGTCAAGCGGGCAGGTTGTTGGGCGGCCTGCAGTCACTAGTCGCAAGATTTTATCTGGAGAGAGAGGGGAGAAAGAAGTATGGAGGGCTGTGCGGCCCCCCAAAGAAATGCCACACCACACCATGACTGACCCACCGCCAAACCGGTCATGCTGGAGGATGTTGCAGGCAGCAGAACGTTCTCCACGGCGTCTCCAGACTCTGTCAAGTCTGTCACGTGCTCAGTGTGAACCTGCTTTCATCTGTGAAGAGCACAGGGCGCCAGTGGCGAATTTGCCAATCTTGGTGTTCTCTGGCAAATGCCAAACGTCCTGCACGGTGTTGGGCTGTAAGCACAACCCCCACCTGTGGACGTCGGGCCCTCATACCACCCTTATGGAGTCTGTTTCTGACCGTTTGAGCAGACACATGCACATTTGTGGCCTGCTGGAGGTCATTTTGCAGGGCTCTGGCAGTGCTCCTCTTGCTCCTCCTTGCACAAAGGCGGAGGTAGCAGTCCTGCTGCTGGGTTGTTGCCCTCCTACAGCCTCCTCCACGTCTCCTGATGTACTGGCCTGTCTCCTGGTAGCGCCTCCATGCTCTGGACACTACGCTGACAGACACAGCAAACCTTCTTGCCACAGCTCGCATTGATGTGCCATCCTGGATGAGCTGCACTACCTGAGCCACTTGTGTGGGTTGTAGACTCCGTCTCATGCTACCACTAGAGTGAAAGCACCGCCAGCATTCAAAAGTGACCAAAACATCAGTCAGGAAGCATAGGAACTGAGAAGTGGTCTGTGGTCACCACCTGCAAAACCAGTCCTTTATTGGGGGTGTCTTGCTAATTGCCTATAATTTCCACCTGTTGTCTATTCCATTTGCACAACAGCATGTGAAATGTATTGTCAATCAGTGTTGCTTCCTAAGTGGACAGTTTGATTTCACAGAAGTGTGATTTGACTTGGAGTTACATTGTGTTGTTTAAGTGTTCCCTTTATTTTTTTGAGCAGTGTATATGTGGATATCGACTTTACCACTTCAGCATGGTTTTGTGAGACGGTCGATGCCACGCAGGGCTAACGGGACAGAAGATTGAGGGTTCGCCGATCACCACGGACGAGCTCACTCCCTGCCTGTATCATTATATTACGATCAGAGCCGGCTGCAGACAACGATCAGCTAGGAGGAAATCAGATTTTCAACATTTGTATGCTATATTTAAGCAATAAGGCACGAGGGGTGTGGTATATGACCAATATACCACGGCTAAGGGCTGTTCTTAAGTACGATGCAACGCAGAGTGCCTGAATACAGCCCTTAGCCGTGGTATATTTGCCATATACGACAAACCCCGAGGTGCCTTATTGCTGTTATAAACTGCTTACCAACGTAAGAACAACAGTAAAAAGTAATGTTTTGTCATACCTGTGGTATACGGTCTCATATAACACGTCTTTCAGCCAATCAGCATTCAAGGCTCGAACCACCCAGTTTATAATTATATAATGAATTCAACACATTTTCCACCAACAGGTTTCTGTGCCAATACACCACACATTACCAATAAGCAACGCATAACTGCATACTGTTTACTGACTGAGTGCTCATCATGGTTTGTGTTTTCAACACCACAATCAAGTAGAGTATGTCAATCAGTTCCAATGCATCCCTCCCTACTCAGAATTGAAGGCTTGGTTTGACAGTCTCTGAATGTCATTAAACTTTCTGGTGTTTTGTAACAGATTAATCGAATTGTCGTTTCGCAGTTTGGATGCTGGAATTATATTTGAGTGGAGAGGATGAACGTGAGCAGGTAGTCTACAGGAGACTTTTGAAGTAGCCTAATCAGATTAAAACATTTTGACTAGTTGTGTTTATGCCACACAAAAGGTAATAAATTTTCAAAGTTAAGTGACAAATATTTAGGCTATATTGAACGTTAGGTTCTAGATCGAGGAATAGCCGCTCTGATTGGAAATGAGGCAGAATGCGTGTTAAGCTTTCCTGAATAGCTGGGCATGCTGGGAGCAGAGCGCCACCCACATAGACCTATTCTAGAATGATGATCGGCAACAGACAGCGCATCAGTATCAGAAGCAAAAATACTACTGTGCCTTTCTATAGTCTTTTGAGAGTAGACCCACAACAGATCCAAATGGAATGAAACATTCAAATAACAGGACTTTTGCACCATAATTCAAATCAATCAAATCAAAAAAAAAATATTTGTCACATGCTTTGTAAACAACAGGTGTTGACTAAAACTGAAATGTTTACTTACTGCCCCTTCCCAACAATGCAGATAAAGAAAATAGAGAAATAATAGAAAAGTAATACCCGTAATAATAGATACACAATGAGTGACGATAACTTGGCTATATACAAGGGGTACGTTTTAGTCATTTAGCAGACGCTCTTATCCAGAGCAATTTACAGTAGTGAGTGCATACATTTTTATTTATGTTTTGCTTTTTCCTGTTCTGGTCCCCTGTGGGAATCGAACCCACAACCCTGGCGTTGCAAGCACCATGCTCTACCAACTGAGCCACACGGGTACCAGTACCAAATCGATGTGCAGGGGAATGAGGAAATTGAGGTAGATATGTACATATAACTAGGAATAAAGTGACCGATAGTGAACCGTAGCAGCAGCATATATGAGTCAAAGTTTGTGCAAAAGGGGTCAATGCACATAGTCCAGGTATCTATTTGATTAACTATTTAACTAACTATACTGAACAAAAATAAACGCAACAATTTCAAAGATTTTGCTGAGTTACAGTTCATATAAGGAAATCAGTCAATTTAAATGAATAAATTAAGCCCTAATCTAGGGATTTCCCATGACTGGGCAGGGGCGCAGCCATGGGTGGGCCTGGGAGGGCATAGGCCCACCCTCTTGGGAGCCAGGCCAACCCACTGGGGAGCCAGGCCCAGCCAATCAGAATGAGTTTTTCCCCTCAAAAGGGCTTTATTACAGACAGAAATACTCCTCAGCTCCCCCTCCTGACGATCCCGCAGGTGAAGAAGCCAGATGTGGAGGTCCTGGGCTGGTGTGAATACACGTGGTCGGCGGTTGTGAGGCCAGTTGGACGTACTGCCAAATTCTCTAAAACGACGTTGGAGGCAGCTTATGGTAGAGAAATGAACATTCAATTCTCTGGTAACAGCTTTGGTGGACATTCCTGCAGTCAGCAGGCCAATTGCACGCTCCCTCAAAACTTGAGACATCTGTGGCATTGTGTTGTGTGACAAAACTGCACATTTTAGAGTGGCCTTTTATTGTCCCCAGCACAAGGTGCACCTGTGCAATGATCGTGCTGTTTAATCAGCTTCTTGATATGCCACACCTGTCAGGTGGATGGATTATCTTGACGAAGGATAAAATGCTCACTAACAGTGATGTAAACAAATCTATTCACAAAATTTGAGAGATATAAGCTTTTTGTGCGTATGGAAAATTCCTTGGATCGTTTATTTCAGCTCATGAAACATGGGACCAGCACTTTACATGTTGCGTTTATATTTTTGTTCAGTATATTTAGCAATCTTGGGGGTAAAAGCTGTTCAGGCCAGGGTCCTGTTGGTTCCAGACTTGGTGCATCGCTACCGCTTGCCATACGGTAGCAGAGAGAACCATATGACAAATATAATTTTCACTGCACTTTATAGCCTAGAGTATAATTTTACTCAACTGTACTCACTAATGCAATTTATTCATTGGATTGTGGTGTTGTAGGGTAGTCTAGGTAGGATCATTTTATGGTCCCTAAACAAGATCAATAGGGGAGCTTTTTGAGCTGCGTGTCTTCACTGTTCTTTTATGCGCAATGAAGCACCTGGCCTATGCTGCCTATCCGCAATTCCTCTACCTTGTGTATTTATATAGAAAATTGGTTCAGATTTGAATGATTTTACAGAGCCTTCGGAAAGTATTTAGACCCCTTGACTTTGTCCACATTTTGTTACGTTACAGCCTTATTCAAAAATGGATTAAATAAAATAAAATCCTCAGCACTCTACACACAATACCCAATAATGACAAAGCGAAAACAGGTTTTCTATATTTTTTGCAAATGTATTAAAAAAATTAAAAACAGAAATACCTTATTTACTTAAGTATTCAGACCCTTTGCTATGAGACTCAAAATTGAGTTCAGGTGCATGCTGTTTCCATTGATCATCCTTGAGATGTTTCTACAACTTGATTGGAGTCCACCTGTGGTAAATTCAATTGATTGGACATGATTTGGAAAGGCACACAAATCAAATCAAATGTTATTTGTCACATACACATGTTTAGCAGATGTTATTGCGGGTGTAGCAAAATGCTTGTGTTTCTAGCTCCAACAGTGCAGTATATCTAACAATTCACAACAATACACACAACACACAAAACCTAAAAGTAAAAAAAATTGAATTAAGGAATATATAAATATTAGAAATATTAGGATAAGCAATGTCGGAGTGGCATAGACTAAAATACAGTACAATAGAATACAGTATATACATATGAGATGAGTAAAGCAAAAATATTTAAACATTATCAGAGTGACTAGTGTTCCATTATTAAAGTGGCCACACCTGTCTATATAAGGTCCCACAGTTGACAGCGCATGTTAGAGCAAAAACCAAGCCATGAAGTCGAAGGAATTGTCCGTAGAGCTCCGAGACAGGATTGTGTCGAGGCACAGATCTGGGGAAGGGTACCAAAACATTTCTGCAGCATTGACGGTCCCCAAGAACACAGTGGCCTCCATCATTCTTAAATGGAAGAAGTTTGGAACCACCAAGACTCTTCCTAGAGCTGGCCAACCCGGCCAAACTGAGCAATCGGGGGAGAAGGGTCTTGGTCAGGTAGGTGACCAAGAACCTGATGGTCACTCTGACAGAGCTCTAGAGTTCCTCTGTGGAGATGGGAGAACCTTCCAGAAGGACAACCATCTCTGCGGCACTCCACCAATCAGGCCTTTATGGTAGTGACCAGACGGAAGCCACTCATCAGTAAAAGGCACATGACAGCCCACTTGGAGTTTCCCAAAATGCACCTAAAGACTCTCAAACCATGACAAACAAGATTCTCTAGACTGATGAAACCAAGATTGAACTCTTTGGCCTGAATGCCAAGCGTCACGTCTGGAGGAAACCTGGCACCATCCCTACGGTGAAGCATGGTGGTGGCAGCATCATGCTGTGGGGATGTTTTTCAGCGGCTGGGACTGGGAGACTAGTCAAGATCGAGGCAAAGATGAACGGAGCAAAGTACAGGGAGATCCTTGATGAAAACCTGCTCCAGAGCGCTCAGAACCTCAGACTGGGGCGAATGTTCACCTTCCAACAGGACAACAACCCTAAGCACACAGCCAAGACAACGCAGGAGTGGCTTCGGGACAAGTCTCTGAATGTCCTTGAGTGTCCCAGCCAGAGCCCGGACTTGAACCCGAAAATAGCTGTGCAGCAATGCTCCCAATCCAACCTGACAGAACAGAATGGGAGAAACTCCCCAAATACAGGTGTGCCAAGCTTGTAGCGTCATACCCAAGAAGACCCGAGGCTGTAATCGCTGCCAAAGGTGCTTCAACAAAGTACTGAGTAAAGGGTCTGAATACTTATGAAAATATGATATTTCCATTTTTTTATTTTTAATAAATTAGCAATCATTTCTTGATGAGGAAAAATAGCAATTTAATCAATTTCAGAATAAGGCTGTAACGTAACAAAATGTGGAAAAAGTCTAGGGGTCTGAATACTTTCCGAAGGCACTGTATGTGTGGTATGATTGCTAGTTAATAATAATAATAATAAGCCATTTAGCAGACGCTTTTATCCAAAGCGACTTACAGTCGTGCGTGCATAAATTTTTTTTTTGTGTGTATTGCAGATCTGGACCAACGATCCACCTACCACTATTGTCACTATGGTTAGAGGGCAGGATAGACAGTTGACTGGTCGACCATATTGACCTGTCATATAGTAAGCGCGTGGAAAAGCGTAGTGCATAAGGGAAGTATCAAAACACCTTGATAGGGGAGGCGCATGCAAGCAGATGAGGAAATGTTTCTATATGGAAGACATTAAATAATATAACCTGAAAAAATGGTTAATGTGTATCAGGGAAAAAGTGCACTACCCTCCCAAATGCAAAAAAAAAGTTAGACAACCGTCCCCTATTTTGGACCAGCCCCCCGACCCCAGTACATTTCAAACTGTCCCTAATCTCAAGTTAGAACTTGGCCTTGATGTGTTTATTGACGGGGATTTCGTGTGAGTTCATGTGAGGACACAAGCTTCAACGGGTATCAAAGGTCCTTTCACAGAGAGGAAAATGATGTGGCACCCACACACACTGAAACACATCCACGTACTCTGGATCAGTTGTGTCAGCTATCCACACACAGAGGCCACACTTACGAAGCTGAGGAGAGAAACCTTAGTTCTCCCACCCTGTAATCAGAGAGAAAACAACAGGGAGCTCTAGAATAACAGGAAATAAGACCCGAACCAAGAGGGAGAGGAAAAGTGAGAGTATCTGTGTGTGTGTAACCAGAACCGGCTCAAAAACAAACAAGATAACTTAACCGGCTCAAATTGTAGAGCATGGCAAATGTCCAGAGTGAAGTTTCGACACAACTTTTTGCTACTCACATGGACGCCAACGTTGCTCTTCTCTAAGCACCTGTTCACACTTCTGTTTGCTTTACACTGCAAGGTGCAGTTCAGCAACTGGACAAATATCAAATACAGTACCTCATGAAGAGACGCTTTGTAAGCTTCATTCATACACAATACACACACTCAGCTATGTGCGTGTGTCTCTCCGTTCTGGGTAAAGCGTGTATGTGTGTCAGTTCTGGATGAGACTGGCTGATCGGAGTGTCGGTTTGGTGTGTGGTTTTAAGGGTGTGCCTCACCCCACAACCCATTCCTTTACTACTGAATACCTAGCTCTAGTCACCCCACCATGGGGACGTGTGTTTGTGTGAGCCCAGCATTCTTTCCTGGACCATATCTTCCATCTCTGAAGAACTCATCCACTCCCTCCATTACGCGTCCCTCCCTCAGTAGCACGGCTGTATATCAGTCTACGACTGCGGCTCCCGCTGGTATGCACTCTGTACTAAATCACCGTCTAAATCATAGTCGTCCACTGACACCGTATTATTTTCTATACGTTAGACGTGTTGGAGATTATCGTCATGATTTATGCACCTCCCCACCCCTACTCCACACACAAGGCCTGAATGAAGTCTAGAGTTCAATTATCTTTTCATCGTATATGGTGGATACAATTCACAATGGTTTATCAGCAGTCATACAATAACCAAACACACATAGAGGGGACTGGGTTTGTTTGAGCGGATATTCATTCTAATCTGTTCAAAGCTGTAGGCTATATTTAAAACCTCCCAACCCAGGAAGTACAAGGAAAAAGAGGGAGAGGACAAAGAAGAGGGGGAGGGGTGAAGGATTTAGTAGAAATATTATGCAACACCTCTTCAGATCTCATGTGTTTAACAAGCAGTAAGCACACTCAGTCTGTACAATACCTCGGGCCATATGACCGAGCGTATGCCCAAAAAACGGAGATGAATATTTGCTTTGTTGTGTCTGTTTACATAAACAAATAATGCAGTAATTTCAGTCATGTTGCCTCGTGGATTTACAAAGGCACACAAAATGGACGGGGAGAAACTCGTTTTTAGCGCAGACTAGATCTCGAAGAGAAGCAGCAGAATAGATGTAAATGAATTCTTGTTTTGTCTTCAAAGCTTGTTTTCTGGTACCACGCCACCGCAACCCCAGTTTCCCAGAAGAGCATCTGCCTTCCCAGTAAAACTCTGTGTGCATCAATGCTACAGTGTCTCTTAAATACTCACTCCCTCACATATACATACATACTGTACATACACACACACACACACACTTTCTCTTTCACACAGATACACACACGCATTTGGACCCACTTGACCTCCAACACACCCACTCGCATTCACATAAAACGCTCATAAAAAGAGAACAGTACAGAGCGAAACACACCTGCACTACCTCTCATACATGCAGACATACACACATCGCTGTCTTGTTGATTAACCCAGGCCAGGAGAGGGTGTCTCCTTACGGTGCTGAAGGAGGCCAGCGATCACGGGAGGAATTTCAGTGGGATTACCTAGCGACCGCTTCCCAGAATGCCTCAGTCAGCGCCTGGAAACGGCTTTCCCAGAAGCCTGATTAGAGGAAAGTGGCAAAGTGCCAGCCAGCCAGAATCCATCCACAGGCCGCGCTTCAGCTAGGACATACACACACAGTAATTAAATCACACACTCTGAGAGACACATATTAAATCATACATGATTCCATGTATTTTCAACCACCCACACACACACAAATACACTCATACATTTGCATCATTTACGTATACACACATCACAATCACACACATACCCTAACCTCACAGAGACAGACAGACAATCGGTGACAATCCTCAGTCCAATCCTGTCTCTCTCTGTGCCTTGTGGGGTTCAATGATAGGGTACACCATGACACTAAACACTAATAAGAGTATTTATTATGAAGAATCCCTATCCCCTGGGTAAGAGTATTGGTAGTCTAGTGTGTACACAGAAACACAGTCAAGCGCATTAGCCAGGTATGTTTACATGTGATGTGCGTTAGTTGCGATGGTGATGCCAAATGCATACTGTAACTGAACCTATAGCGTAATCACATGTACTGTTGCCATATAATGATTCCCGGTAGGCACACTGCACCTACTTTTTTCACAGGCATGGATGACCAAATGTGATATCTTGTGCATGACGCCTCTGATGATGCCAGACCCATATCAAGTAGTGTATTTAAATGTACCTAGGCTAATTCCCTGTAGATGAGTGGCTAGCCTGAACTAGGTTAGATGGACCCGGGCCATGTTGAGGTACCTGATACCATAAGGCTTTCCCTATGCAGTATGTGGCAGTGGATTTCACTGAGATGGGACACAGAGATTACCCTCCCTCCTTTTCCCCCTGCCCTCTCTTTCTCCTCCCTTTTAGAGATAAACAATATATTAATGCTGGATGTGAGTTTGGCCAGTCATGAATCGGTTCATACTGTGTTCTCTTTCCTGTCGCCCTGTCTCTCCCTTCCCTCATGTTCTCTCTCTCTTCCTAATCACTTTCATATCCTCTGTCTCCTTCCCACTTTCCCTCCACTTCATGTGTCTTGGTTTTGGCATTCACCAACCCCATTGTTCTTCCAAACCTTTCCCTTCTTTCTCTCTCTTTCCTTCTGTTCTTTGTGTACAAGGCAGACTCAAGCATGCCTTCTTCCCACTCCTTCCTTTCTCTCCCTGTTCAGAGGATCGCGGGCTCTGAAGGATCTAAGCCTATGAGGTGAGATTTATTGAGATTTAAATTGGACGTCAGTAAAAACCTGTTTGTTGGCTTCCAGACAAGCTCTCGCTTTAATTGGTGCGTCTGTCGGCTCCTGGCCTGATTCCCTGACCCCGAGGGAAAAGGGAAAAGAGAGAGGGGGATGAATAGAGGGAGGAAGAGAACAGTGGCTGTGTGTTAGACACGGTTGGCTCAGCGTGCAATTACGTCCTCCTCTGTTTAAATCCCAACGGTATGTTTTCTCCGAATTAGTCAGCTTTCCAACTCACGTTTTATTATCCTGATAGGTTTCAGGGAAGAGTTCCTTCTGTATCTGGAAAAGACTCAGATTAACTACTATCAGATTAGTGATCCAGCTGAATGAGTTCGGTTGATTGTGCAGTACAGACGACTCCTGATAAGTGTGCTTGCCTTCGGATAAATACAAAACTCAGTTTTACAGTCCCAATTCAATTACATTCTTTTTTTTATTTTCTCTTAAAATGTTCTCCTGGAATCTGCATGGCCCAGTTAAGTCTGTGCGACCACAACAGTCCCAAGAATGTGTATTAGTATCTATGAATTTGTTGTTTAGGCTACACCCAAACACACCCTATCTTCACAGAGCGTGACAGATGGTGACAATCCTCAGTCCAATCCTCTGGTTCTCCCATGTGGGTGGGGGTCGATGATAGGGTACGCCATGATACTAAACACTAATAAGAGTATTATAAAGAGGGCCTCCCGAGTGGCGCAGCGGTCTAAGGCACTAGAGGCATCACTACAGACCCGGGTTTGATCCCGGGCGGTATCACAACTGGCCGTGATTGGGAGTCCCATAGGGCAGCGCACAATTGGCCCAGCGTCGTCCGGGTTAGGGGAGGGTTTGGCCAGGGGGGCTTTACTTGGCTCATTGCGCTCTAGCGACTCCTTGTGGCGGGCTGGGCGCCTGCAGGCAGACCTCGGTCATGAGGTGAACAGTTTTTCCTCAGATATATTGGTGCGGCTGGCTTCCAGGTTAAGCAGACGGGTGTTAAGAAGTGCAGTTTGGCAGGTCATGTTTCGGAGGACGCGTGACTCGACCTTCGCCTCCCGAGCACGTTGGGGAGTTGCAGTGATGAGACAAGATCAAAAAAGGGGGCAAAAATATATATAATTATAAAGAATCCCTATCCCCTGGGTAAGAGTATTAGTAGTCTAGTGTGTACGCTATACATTGCACTTAGCATAGGCTACAAAAACACAGACAAGCACATTAGCCAGGTATTAGTAGTATCTATTTCTTCTCAATTGTATGTTGTGTCATGCCTGTGTTTTCTGATTGAAATAGGAAAGGGGTGAATTATACAAGAAGAGAATATTCCATATAGTGCCATAGCGTGAGGAAGAAGGGAATCTCTTAGTGAGCTCTTAAACTTGACAACACACACCACAGGGAGAACCACGTCTCAGAGAGCACTGTTTTACACTCCCACATTTCCACCTCGCATGAACTAACACACACACACACACACATTGACTGACGGGCTCATATGCATAATTGATCCTGCATTCTCTCACACAGCATACAGTACTGTACATAAATAACATCCTCACACACACTCAGACAAGAACGATCACACACACAAATCCAAACTTATGCAAAGGTGACAAATGCATGAGACCACACACCAACATCCACAAACACACAACACACACACACACTCATTTACAGATTTTGTAACTGGAGGAGATCTATTGTTGATGCTGTGTGTCAGTGGGTCACACAGCTCAGAATTTATAGAAACCCTAACCTCAGAGCATCTGAAGAAGGTCAATTTTGAGGCAGTGCACTTACAGCAGGGGAGAAGGTGTGTGTGTGTGTGTGTGTGTGTGTGTGTGTGTGTGTGTGTGTGAAATACGGCAGCAGAGAAGCAAGAAAAGGAAGAGAAAGAATTGACCAGTAGCCCTTATTCTCAGAAGCAGCATAGGCCTACCCCAGCCTGCCTCAGCCCCATGGGCAAATTACAGGTATTATGTGGGGCGGCAGGTAGCTTAGTGGTTAAGAGCGTTGTGCCAGTAACCGAAAGGTCGCTGGTTCTAATCCCCGAGCCGACTAGGTGAAAAATCTGTCGATGTGCCCTTGAGCAAGGCACTTAACCCTAATTGCTCCTGTAAGTCGCTCTGGATAAGAGCGTCTGCTAAATGACTAATTATTTATTTATTATTTATGTGGAGTTATTGGAAGCAGCTGTCTCTAAGCAGAGGGATTTCTCCACTGGGTCGGGGTGAGAGTTGTCTTCTCGCTCTCTCTCTTAGGAGGAGGCTGGACCCATGCTGCCCTGGCTGCCGACGGACCTCCTTCCCCCGGCTGAGTTCCCTGAACTGGGAACGCCATATGGAAATCTGGAGCTACTGGGGGATTGTAAGTGGCCCACTGATGAATCCATACCTCACTGGCCTTTCTGTGAGGTGACCCGCAGGATTAGTCCTGTGGAATATGTAATTATGACATAACCACCGCCACATAACGTCTCAGTCAGGAGCGCTGATTGGATGCCTAATGAGCTGTCTTAGGCCCAGACATTGGTTGGAATCCATTGATTGAGTTTCACAATAGCTTACAATTCCCATTACAGTGCAATGCTGTTCCTGTATTACGTTCGTTTCGTCACAGAAAGTAACACTTTATAAGGTGGGCTATAACTACTGTTAAGTGCCTTGAAATGTGTAGTCTGCCCTGGCTATGAAATAGGCCATTAGGACTGGAAGGAACCTGCATCATCTGAGATCAATTTCAAAGTGTCCTTTGTGATTCACTCATTCAGGCCCTGGTTTGTGCTGGAAATACATGTAGCCTACAAAGGGAATAGTGGATAAGAGTTTCATTTGAAAAAAAATTGGCTAATGTTGCAGACCTAATGTTATCTCTCTCACATATAAGGCCTATCATCACAGTTAAACAGGTGATTAATTAGGATCTCAATGTAAGCCTATGTATATTATAATAACGTTTTTTATGGTAAACTGGGAGAGTAGGCTACATCTGTCACATGGGTGAACAGATCTTTAGGCCAAGGCCTGTGTGTGTGTGCGTGTGTGTGTGTGTGTGTGTGTGTGTGTGTGTGTGTGTGTGTGTGTGTGTGTGTGTGTCTAGCCTAACCTGGACAGCTACTCTAATCGATGTTCCATTTCAGACACTGTGATGGTCGACAACTTCCTAGAACAGCACTAGAATGAAAAAAACATTTGAAAACTCCTTGGAATCTCAGAACGAGGCAATCGTTCCCGTATTGATCTTTCCACAAAGGGAGAGTCCCAGGATGTGGTCATTACTGTTGCCGTGGTGACTGCATCGCTCCATGGCTGGGTGGATAGGTATTGGAAATTACAAAAGTGTGGGGGGGTGGTTGTGAGGGCTGGTGGATAGCCAGACTGGCTTTGGGTTGCAGCTGTATGGGTACCGAGCTGTACTGTGCTGGCCTAGTTAAACATCCACCATAGTTGCTGGAACAGTGCAGGAAAGGTCATTGTGAAAAGAAACTCTCTGAGCCAGCATGGTACGGTTCAGGTCTTTATGATAGTGTGAAAAGGGTCCTAGTAGAGTACAGATTCAAGGCCGTATGAAATCACACAGCCGAAGACAAGTGTGATGTATCATGAAGGCTGCCTTACTGTAAACTCTGAACAGTTTACTGCGTGGGAAACAGCCCATTAAGGATTCCTTTCTCACAAAGGCACATTTATCATCTAATGTTATGGAGCCTCCCTAAGAAGCCTACTGGTCATGTGTGTGTCGTTTCATTCCTATGATTGGCTGAGCTGTTGTCTAAACAGTACACAGGATGTGATATCACTTGATTGGTATCAGGTGAAGGTTAACTTGGCCGTTAATGACATCTGAGCTGCGGCTTAGAATATACAAATGTCCAAGTGCTTTGATCACTTGGACATGCCCCTAGGGACTTCACATACTGTAGGGGTGAGGGGCAAAGATATGCTTTATTGTCCATTAACTTGCAGAGAACAGAAATGTGCCTTTATACTCAACCAAACCCCCCGACACACACACACACCCTGAGGGGCTTGAGCAATGGGTCAGCTGCAGTGCAGTGCCCCTAGAGCAATTGTAGGTGGTTAAGTCCCTTGCTCAAGGGCACAATGGCATGGATGATGTCAGCAACCCTGCTGTTGCCGGCTCACTCTAAGCCCGATTTTCCCGTCGGAGCTGGGATTCGCACCGGCAACCCTCCTGTTGCTGGCCCGCTTCTCTAACCACTAAGCTACCTGCCACCCCTAGGGTCCATTTGGAATGGGGCATCAGTTGGCTATTTGTGGAGTCCCTATAGGACCTTGTGAGTGTTAGATTACAGTGAGCTATAATGACCCAAAATCTAGAGCTGAGAAAGATGCCTTTTTTATTATTAGGATCCCATTAGATATAGCCAAAGCAGCAGCTACTCTACCTGGTGTCCACACAAAACATAAAACACCACATAATACAGAACATTAATAGACAATTACAACTAAAGGACAGAACTACATAAAAGGGCATAATACATAACATTATTAATAGACAGATACAAAACTACATAAATGAACATTTTAAAATGCAATGGGCCCATTCTCAACTTTAAAGGCATCCTCCAGTGATTTTGTTTGACTTTTCCTGTTGAAAAGCGATAAATACAGTGAAGTACACACACTAAAGGCTAAAAAATGTTTTTTTAGACACAACTGCAAACTTCAAGGAGTAGGGCATTCAAGGAGTTGGTGTGATGGTGACTTTGTGATGTCATCGGCCTCCACACTTGCTTGATGAAGAATAGAGGAACAAAAGAGCTCCTTCTGAGCTTTGGTGCAGAATGTTTACTGCTATGGTCATTCATTGTATCGAATAGATGGAAAGGAAATCCCAGAAGATTGAATTGGTAGTAGCAACAGCAGAGAAGTGTTTGTGTGTCAGAGATTTTAGGGCAGAATAACTACAGGGGGTTTTGAGAGAAGGGGTTCCAGCCTCCAATGCTGATGGCCTGGTGTATGATCTGTTGGGGCCGAAGTAGTGGGAAGGGGTGTTGAGGATGGTGTTGTGTGTGTGTGTGTGTGTGTGTGTGTGTATATATATATATATATATATATATATATATATATATATATATATATATATATATGGTTAGATTATGGTGACATTTTCTTTTTCCCCATTTCCCTTTTCCCTTTTTTTGTGAACAAATGTGCAACGCACTTTCCGAACTGTGAAAAGCAGCAATACAGCAACAAAGCATCTAGTCTGCCAGAAAACCACAGGAAGACGAAGAAGAAGCTGGAGACTGGAGAAGCACTTTAAGTCCTGATTTAACATGAGGAAGATAGAAGTACCAGAGCCTTACAGAGGCTACTTGCGTTTGGGATCTATTATTACTGGTATTAGATCGCCATCTTCTGGTCCAAAGTTAAAAACCTTTACAGAGGTTTCTGCTGCAGTATACACAGCAGGGACAGTTGAATGTGTGTGAGTGTACACCAGGGGTGTCAAACTCATTTTAGCTCAGGGGCCACATGGAGGAAAATCTATTCCCAAGTGGGCCGGACCGGAAAAATCATGGTATATATAACTTAAAAACAACAACTTCAGATTGTTTTCTTTGTTTTAATACGATCAACATACAACATAAAGCTGGAGCCTGAGGACAGTGTGTCCAAAATAGTACAAGCACAACATCACTATTAATCATAAAACACGTCAAGTTATTTGAAAATTCTAAAGAAAAAGAACACACAAACACACAATGCCTCAGTGATTAACAGAACTGTTTCACAGATCACAGAACTATATCAGGGTGTCATTTCTCAGGCAGAAATGTAGATAAAAATAATGAAATCCTGTTCCCCAAACAAGTGCAAGAACCACAGAGTCAAGAATAGGTTAAATATACAAATAAAATAAAAACAATTAAAAACAATAGCACATCAACATAAAAACATATAAACATAAATCTGAAAGCGTTGCTCAAACTCCCGTAACAGTCCCGTTATTTTATCTTTGAACCGCTTCATGTCTGCCACATGTTGGGTCGCGCACACATTTTTCAGACAGGGGAAGTGAGCTGCATCACCACCGGCAAGTTGTGTCTCCCACAATGACAGCTTCAACTTGAAAGAACGTATGCTGTCATAAGAACGTGGTCCTCTGTAGCTCAGCTGGTAGAGCACGGCGCTTGTAACGCCAAGGTAGTGGGTTCGATCCCCGGGACCACCCATACACAAAAAAATGTATGCACGCATGACTGTAAGTCGCTTTGGATAAAAGCGTCTCCTAAATGGCATATTATATTATTATTATTATTATTATAATACTGCGTGACAACTTTGTTGCGCCCTTGCAGCTGTTTGTTCAAGTTATTCAGGTGCTCTGTAACATCCACCATAAATTCAAGGTCCTGCATCCATTCTGCGGAATGAAATTCTAACACTGGTTTGCCCTTTTCTTCCATGAACTGTTCAATTTCTTCTCGTAAATCAAAGAAACGCCTCAGCACAGCACCTCGGCTTAACCATCTTACCTCAGTGTGGTATCTGTGCATTCCGTATCTGAGTTCCACGAAATGCTCCATTCTGTTCACACGTTGTGCCGTAAGCATGCAAACACACACACACACACACACACACACAAGTGTATGGGTTGTGGTGAAATCAGATACTGTCTGTTTTCTGCACGCACGTGTGAGTAATGGATCACATGATTGTGCCCAGGGGGCAGTAGTAGTAGTAGATTTCAAACCATCCATCATAATTACATACAGTATATCTACTGTTTTTCCTTTATTAACACTGGTTCATTAAATCAATTAACAGAGCAGATTTAAAAGAGCTTCAACGCCATACAACACTCCTTCCGTAGCCTCCAACTGCTCTTAAACACTAGTAAAACTAAATGCATGCTCTTCAACCGAACGCTGCTTGCACCGCCCACCCGACTAGAATCACTACTCTCGGCTGGTCTGACCTAGAGTATGTGGACAACTACAAATACCTAGGTGTCTGGTTAGACTGTAAACTCTCCTTCCAGACTCACATTAAGCATCTCCAATCAAAAGTTAGATCTAGAATCGGCTTCCTATTTCGCAACAAAGCCTCCTTCACTCATGCAGCCAAACATGCCCTCGTAAAACTGACTATCCTACCGATCCTTGACTTCGGCGATGTCATTTACAAAATAGCCTCCAACACTCACGCAAATTGGATGTAGTATATCACAGTGCCATCCGTTTTGTCACCAAAGCCCCATATACTACCCACCATTGTGACCTGTACGCTCTTGTTGGCTGGCCCTCACTACATATTCCTCGCCAAACCCACTGGCTCCAGGTCATCTATAAATCACTGCTAGGCAAATCCCCGTCTTATCTTAGCTCACTGGTCACCATAGCATCACCCACCCGTAGTCTGCGCTCCAGCAGGTATATCTCACTGGTCATCCCCAAAGCCAACACCTCCTTTGGCCGCCATTCCTTCCAGTTCTCTGCTGCCAATGACTGGAACGAACTGCAAAAATCTCTGAAGCTGGAGACTCTTATCTCCCTCACTAACTTTAAGCGTCAGTTGTCAGAGCAGTTTACCGATCACTGCACCTGTACACAGCCATTCTGAAATTAGCCCACCCAACTACCTCATCCCCATATTGTTATTTACTTTGCTAATTTGCACCCCAGTATCTCTATTTGCACATCATCTTTTGCACATCTATCATTCCAGTGTTAATACGAAATTGTAACTATTTTGCGCTATGGCCTATTTATTGCCTTACCTCCATAACTTACTACATTCGCACACACTGTATATATATTTTCTGTTGTATTTTTGACTTTATGTTTTGTTTTACCTCATATGTAACTCTGTGTTGTTGTTTTTTATCGCACTGCTTTGCTTTATCTTGGCCAGGTCGCAGTTGTAAATGAGAACTTGTTTTCAACTGGCTTACCTGGTTAAATAAAGGTGAAAAAAAATACAAAAAATAAATAAATAAACCACCAAAACTCAAAAGCAAGCCTAGGGCCACAGAAATATTGAAATTGATTTAGTTTTACTTCTGTCTTTATTCAAAATCTTGTCTGTGCATTCTGTTTGTCAGGAGCCAGTGATCTTCTCCATAGTGCCCAGTGTTCTGTCCTTCCATGGGAGAAACCACGCCCTGATGACTGGGAAGAACCTCGATCACGTGACTAGGGTTCGCATCCAAGGGCACATGAACTGCAGTCCCAAGGAGTGAGTCAAATTATATTTATAATTGACTTTAAATTTTCCTGTAGCTCCTCATGTATGTACCCCACCGAAACCCAACTCCAAGGCTATATCACTTTGGTTTGTTGGAATAGGAGTTTAGGTGTTAATATTAGCATATTATGGCTTTGGTCTGACCTGTAATGACCTGTGTGTTGTGTGTGTTTCGCATGGTCAGGTCTCCTGTGTGGAACCACACTGGGTCCAGTCTGACGTTCCACATCCCCAGTGGAGACAAAGGTTCTGTCAGTGTGTGTGCCGTGCTGCCAGATGGTCGCTGTCTGGGCAAGGCCACTGTCACCTATATGTCCTCACCATCCTGCACTGGGCTAACGCCAAGCACTACCTGGTATAGGTAAAAACACACACACACACACGTAAGTAAGCACATATGCATGCACACCCACACATATACACACATACATATGTCTACCTGTTCAAGCCCACACATCAAATTGCATTTCTATAGCAATTCACACAAGTATAAGATCCAACAACATGGGTTCACCTTTGTGAACAAGCTATACAGAGGTTAAGAAGCATGCCTGTAACTATTTTCAATAAATGGCTACTGACTATGGTGTTGTCTGATGGGGAAAGAAAGTGGCAAGCAATTTTTTTATGGACAGTGTCATTTTTTGGGTGTTACAACTTTTTCCATGATGCATCTTTGTTTTCCACTGGCTTATTCAAATAATGTGGTTTAGACATGACTACACTTCCCATCAATACTCTAAGTATGACCAACAAACCTCCTCTGATTGGTTGATTTCCTGTGGGTCCTGCAGTGGGAAAAGGAGGATCATGGTCCTGGGGTCCCATCTGGAGTTTGTGGAGGGGGTTGTTCATGACCACGCCCCTCAGACTATCAGGACCAACTACAGCTCAGGGGTAGGCATCTTAACACACTGATTTAATTGATATCTTGACTAAGCATCAGGTCTTCACCCACTCTCACTTAACCAGTCAGTAACCTAATATGAACATGCACACTGCCACACCTCACCAAACTTTCACCTTCACACAACACAGAAATCAGTCATGGTGGCCTCAATATCTAAGGTATTCTAATTCATGTTGGTGTTTTTAGTCTCTGTGGTACCACACACCTCCTTTTGAACACATTCACCAGCCAGTCACCTCCACTGTGTCTCTGAGAGTGGCCAATCAGACACTGGCCTGCTCATCACAGCTCACCTACCATCCCGATCCAGAATTCACCAGGTACACTGCAATCAAGACAGGAAAAGACCTGCGTGTCACCATTGAGGTATACACACATACACATGCATGGAGGCACGGATAAACACGCATACGTACTTAGTACGCGCACACACTCTCTCTCTCTCTCTCTCTCTCTCATTCATACATACACATATTCTATTTCTTTTTTTTATTTCAGAAAAAGGCTGACAAGTTGGACATCACCACAGCAGAGATCTCAGTGTTGGGTGTTCAGGAGGAGAACCAGTACTTTTTTTTTTTTTTTTTTTGTCATTTAGCAGACGCTCTTATCCAGAGCGACTTACAGTTAAGTGAGTGCATACATAATTTTTTATACCCCTGTGGGAATCGAACCCACAACCCTGGCGTTGCAAACGCCATGCTCTACCAACTGAGCTACATCCCTGCCGGCCATTCCCTCCCCTACCCTGGACGACGCTGGGCCAATTGTGCGCCGCCCCATGTGTCTCCCGGTCGCGGCCGGCTATGACAGAGCCTGGATTCGAACCAGGATCTCTAGTGGCACAGCTAGCGCTGCGATGCAGTGCCTTAGACCACTGCGCCACTCGGGAGGGTGTGTCATGTATGTAGAGTATGTAGAGTGTGTAGAGTGTGTCATGGACCCCAACGAGACGAGCAACAGGACTGACTCTGTCATCTGTGAGATAAAGAACACTCTCAGCGCTAACATCAAGTCACTGAGGGTAAAAAATATTATTCAGATGAATCCATAAAGTACCTCAACCCACCATTTTATTAGTTTCTCTGGAACACTGTCCTTGGAACAATAATCATTCATTATGTTGTCTTTGTTCATCAGATAAGAGTTGGCAATGTCACAATAAACCTTGATTCAACACACACTGTACTGCTAAACCTCTTTCTGCTAATAGCCATCATCATTATAGTCATCGTTGGTAAGTATTCCTTAATTCAGCTTCATTCTTATGGTTTTCTGTAGCTTTGATATTTGGTTACTTATGTAAGATATACTATTGAATAAGGCTCCTAGTTTTAGGTATGGTGTGGTGGTGTGTGTGTCTGTGGTTGTGTGCCTGTGTGGGTGTGCGTGTGGGTGTGTGTTGCCACTCACCACACCTGTCCCCACTCTGCTGATTAGCACCACTACACTATTTAAGCAACAGTTTTTCCCTCCAGTATTCCTTATCCTGCTGGGGATTGCAATGGCCAACCTAATTTATCATTTCCTTGAGCTGCGTGACTTACAACGTGAGTACCTTTTATTTTGGGGGGAATATGTAATGATCTTTTGAGTTTGACAAAGTTTGTATGCTGCTGTCATTTTCCTTAGTACATTTTCACTTTGTTTTGGTTGATTCAGATTCTTTTGTGAAATTAATGGTAAATTATGTACTGTGTCATGTTGGAGTCCCTTTTTTTTGTAAATAAGAATAGAATGTTTCTAAACCCTTCTACATTAATGTGGATGCTATCATGATTACGGATAATCCTGAATGAATCGTGAATAATGATGAGGGAGAAAGTTATAGACGCACAAATACACATGACCAACAGTATGTGGACACCTGCTCATCGAAAATGTATATTTTGGAATGAGATGAATATGGAGTTGGTCCCCCCCTTTACTGCTATAACAGCCTCCACTCTTCTGGGAAGGCTTTTCACTAGATTTTGGAACATTGCTGCAGGGACTTGCTTCCATTCAGCCACGAGCATTAGTGAGGTTGGGCACTGATGTTGGGTGATAAGGCCTGGCTCGCAGTCTGCGTTCCAATTCATCCCAAAGGTGTTCGATGGGGTTGTGGTCAGGGCTCTGGGCAGGCCAGTCAAGTTCTTCCTCACTGATCTCGACAAACCATTTCTGTATGGACCTCGCTTTGTGCATGGGGGCATTGTCATGCTGAAACAGGAAAGGTCCTTCCCCAAACTGATGTCACAAAGTTGGAAGCACAGAATCGTCTAGAATGTCATTGTATGCTGTAGCATTAAGATTTTCCTTCACTGGAACTAAGGGGCCTAGCCCGAACCATGAAAAACAGCCCCAGACAATTATTCCTCCTCCACCAAGCTTTACAGTTGGCGCTATGCATTCGGGCAGGTAGCGTTCTCCTGGCATCCGCCAAACCCAGATTAGTCTGTCAGACTGCCAGATGGTGAAGCGTGATTCCTCACTCCAGAGAATGCGTTTCCAGAATCCAATGGCGGCGAGCTTTACAACACTTCAGCGTTCTGTGAGCTTGTGTGGCCTACGACTTCGTGTCTGAGACGTTGTTGCTTCTAGACGTTTTCACTTCACAATAACAGCACTTACAATTGACCGGGGCAGCTCTAGCAGGGCAGAAATTTGACAAACTGACTTGTTGGAAAGGTGGCATCCTATGACGGTGCCACTTGAAAGTCACTGAGCTCTTCAGTAAGGCCATTCTACTGCCAATGTTTGTCTATGGAGATTGCATGGCTGGGTGCTTGATTTTTATACACCTGTCAGCAACGGGTGTGGCTGAAATAGCCGAATCCACTAACTTGAAGGGGTGTCCACATACTTTTGTATGTATGTGTGTATATATATACTGCTAAAAAATTAAGGGAACACTTAAACAACACAATGTAACTCCAAGTCAATCACATTTCTGTGAAATCAAACTGTCCACTTAGGAAGCAACACTGATTGACAATAAATGTCACATGCTGTTGTGCAAATGGAATAGACAACAGGTGGAAATTATAAGCAATTAGCAAGACACCCCCCAATAAAGGACTGGTTTTGCAGGTGGTGACCACAGACCACTTCTCAGTTCCTATGCTTCCTGGCTGATGTTTTGGTCACTTTTGAATGCTGGCGGTGCTTTCACTCTAGTGGTAGCATGAGACGGAGTCTACAACACACACAAGTGGCTCAGGTAGTGCAGCTCATCCAGGATGGCACATCAATGCGAGCTGTGGCAAGAAGGTTTGCTGTGTCTGTCAGCGTAGTGTCCAGAGCATGGAGGCGCTACCAGGAGACAGGCCAGTACATCAGGAGACGTGGAGGAGGCCGTAGGAGGGCAACAACCCAGCAGCAGGACTGCTACCTCCACCTTTGTGCAAGGGGGAGCAGGAGGAGCACTGCCAGAGCCCTGCAAAATGACCTCCAGCAGGCCACAAATGTGCATGTGTCTGCTCAAACGGTCAGAAACAGACTCCATGAGGGTGGTATGAGGGCCCGATGTCCACAGGTAGGGGTTGTGCTTACAGCCCAACACCGTGCAGGACGTTTGGCATTTACCGAGATGAGATCCTCAGACCCCTTGTGAGACCATATGCTGGTGCGGTTGGCCCTGGGTTCCTCCTAATGCAAGACAATGCTAGACCTCATGTGGCTGGAGTGTGTCAGCAGTTCCTGCAAGAGGAAGGCATTGATGCTATGGACTGGCCCGCCCGTTCCCCAGACCTGAATCCAATTGAGCAAATCTGGGACATCATGTCTCGCTCCATCCACCAACGCCACGTTGCACCACAGACTGTCCAGGAGTTGGCGGATGCTTTAGTCCAAGTCTGGGAGGAGATCCCTCAGGAGACCATCCGCCACCTCATCAGGAGCATGCCCAGGCGTTGTAGGGAGGTCATACAGGCACGTGGAAGCCACACACACTACTGAGCCTCATTTTGACTTGTTTTAAGGACATTACATCAAAGTTGGATCAGCCTGTAGTGTAGTTTTCCACTTTAATTTTGAGGGTCACTCCAAATCCAGACCTCCATGGGTTGATAAATTTGATTTCCATTGATAATTTTTGTGTGATTTTTGTTGTCAGCACATTCAACTATGTAAAGAAAAAAGTATTTAATAAGATTATTTCATTCATTCAGATCTAGGATGTGTTATTTTAGTGTTCCCTTTATTTTTTTGAGCAGTGTATATTAGTGTATCATACCCCCAAGACATGCTAACCTCTCATATTACCATAACGGGAGGCTAGCATTTGTTTGGGGCTAAGATATTTGTGCGTCTAACTTTCTCACTCATAATTATTCACTATTCATTCAGGATTATGGTAGCATTCACATTCATGTAGAAGTGTGCTTGATGCGGTCATTGAGTGCTATGAATATGGGAACAAACACTAAACTTTTTACTACTTTAATACACATTTTCCCAATACCTTTGGTCCCCTAAAATGGGGGGGGACTATGTACAGAAAGTGCTGTAATTTCTAAACGGTTCACCCGATATGAATGGAAATACCCTCAAATTAAAACTGACAGTCTGCACTTTAAACTCAGTCATTGTTTGATTTTAAATCCAAACATTTGAAGTATAGAGCAAAAATAAGAAAATGCTTCACTGTCCCAATTACTGAGGGCACTGTATATCCTTAGTTTGTTAGTTTTGTTAATTATTTTCAGTTTATTCCCCCTTTTGCTTGATTTAATGTGCTATTAGGTCTGGAAGGAACCTGCATTATCTGAGGTCAACAGAAGACTGTCCTTTGAGTCTTTGCGAATTTGTTGGCAAGGTGGTTGATCTTACTCCAGCGTAAATCACCTTCTCCATCATTATTTTTGGATCAAAGATGTCTTAAATGTTTTGAAATTGGAGAAAATAAAATGTACTCTACGGTGAACCTCTTGTAAATTCAACAGTTAACTGCCTGCACTTGTTTTGCCTGTAATTTATATTATTGTTTGTATTATCCTGACTTAATATAAGACTGTGTGCCACTCATATATGTACCTTTTTGTTTTACCATGTCACCATATTATGTTTTTATGTATAAAATAACATGCCAATTCTAAATCAATTGCTGTTTGTATTAAAACTGAAGAAAGTTTCCTTTGTGATTCCCTCATTCAGTTTGTGCTATTTGTATATTCATGTAGCCTACATAATAGTGCATAAGGCTAATTTGAGAAAATAATGTTGCCATCCTTCAATGTGTGAATCAATCAGACCATCTGAACTGTTGTCTAAACATGGTACAAGATGTGAAACTTGTCGACCAGAGTCTGAGTCAGTTGGCATAAGCCTTAAAGCCCAAACTGTACAAATGCCCAATCAAGCACTTTCCCTTACATCCAGGTATTTGTGAATCCCTATAGGACATACCAACTCAGTGGCCTTGTGGTTAGTGTCTGCCCTGAGATTGGAAGGTTGGGAGTTTGATCCCCGGCTGAGTCATACCAAAGACACTCATAATTAATGAGATCGCTTGGGAAGGCCCTGCGATAGACTAGAGTCCTGTCCAGGGGGTGTATGTGTACATCAAGCTGCCTCACGCTACAGAAACAGGAGATCCTGCTTCTATGAGTTGTTCCGGCTCGCAGAAGCCAAGGCTTGTTCAAGGCTACTTACTTATAGGACGTGGAGAGTTGGATCACGTGAGCTCTATGACCCCCAATCTCGCGAAAGCTGAGAGGGATGCCATGGGCCATTCTCAACATTGATTCCTGTATCAAGCGTCGCAGAGTACGAGTGCGTCCATGTAGTCTAATTCATTGTGATCCTAAAGACAAAACTGACCCTTAATCGGCACTCCTACGCTGAGTAGCTTGATCCATACGGTCCCAGGTGGTTTAACATGAAGACGAGAGAAGTATGAGGCCAGTACAGAAGAGATAAATACATGTTGCGCTCCTGAAACCCTGAGCAGTCGACGGATAGTTGACTTCAAATTGAACCTGACAGAAGTGAAGAGGAAGAACCTGCGCCGACCGGTGAGGTGAAGGCTTCCGAGCATCACCCCAATGATCAGGAAAATGCCAGAGATGACTCTGGCCCAGTGGGAGTACTCTGCACTGACTCTGTTATATATGCAATACAGCAACAAAGGATCTAGTCAGACAGAAAACCACAGGAAGAAGAAGCTGGAGACTGGAGAAGCACTTTAAATCCTGGTTTAACATGAGGAAGATAGAAGTACCAGAGCCTTACAGAGGCCACTTGCGTTTGGGATCTATTATTACTGGTATTAGACCGCCATCTTCTGGTCCAAAGTTAAAAACCTTTACAGAGGTTTCTTCTGCAGTATACACAGAGGGGACAGTTGAATATGTGAGTGTCCACATTTCAAAAAGTATCGTCATAGTGCAAGATTTCACTTTTTGTTGCATGTATTGTGTGTTGATTGATTGATTAATCGGTAGGCCTGTTTAAAACTAGAACCACAAAAAATAATACTTTTCTTAGGTGATTGTCACCTATCAAATTTGAACTAAATCTTAATTCAACACCTGGTATGTGAGTAGATTGTGGTGTACCTCATTTGTCTAGTACATTCTAGTGATAGCGTAGTAGGCCTAACGCAATATTTTCACCACCAGGAGGAAGCAAATGACTTATCTCAGTAGAGATTTAAACAGGGAAGTCTGAGCTTCAGAGCATAACTACCAGAGAGGAACTCAAGTTAACCCTAGTTGCAGCATCCATCCAGCTTTTACGCAAACCTCCTGTTGAACTTCGGCACAGTACGACAGTGGCATTGTGACAGGTTAAAGGACATATTCATAGCCTGTTATACACTAAAAAGTATTAGTAAGTTCATGGTATGTAAGGATCTTAAAATATCTAAGGTTAAAAAGATCATGCATCCAGTACTAGTTCATAGAGATTGATAAAATTCATAAATGTGTTAAAATCCGTCAAGTGTAAAAGGGTAAATATTGTAAGAGGAATGTGTAAACGTTATATTGACTACTTTATTTTGTGGTGCCTAATTTAAGGGTAAAAGTGTTAATCTGTGATCTACTAAATGCTCTTAATCTATGAGCATGAGATCGATTGCTCTGGTCTCCACCCAACTTTCTGGGGAAATCGCGGTCTTTTTTCCTCATTATACTAAAGTTTTCAGTGAGGAAACAACTGCGTCACTCTCGTGATTATTTCTCCCCTTTTTCAGGTACGTTATTGATATAAAACGAGTTAATTTGAATGTAATAACTTGCTAACATGTCAAGAGAGTTTAAGGTATGTGTTAGTAACATCTTGAGTAAGTTAGAGTTAAGTTGAAGAGTTATTAGGTGCGTGTGTGAGTGAAATCTGCTTGGTTGCAGCGAAGATTAGCTTCGTACTGAGAGTAGCTGCCATTTTATGCTAATTGTGAATGAACATGTGCGCTGTTAATAATATATTTGGGGTTATTTGTATAATGTGTTTCGAATACTTTGTTGACATGGTTGATAAATGTAGTTATGGGTTACTGAGCTAAAGCTACTTTGTGTTTGACAGTTATATTGAAACATTTGTATATGTTTTAGTGAATTACAGTTTATGCTGTTGTGACTTGAATAAGCTTTGTACCCTACAAAACTCTGGTTCCTGTAGATCTGTTGTTCTGTAAAATGTGGTATTTTTGTAAAAGGATTATACTAAAGTTTTCAGTGAGGAAATATAACTGCGTCACTTTCGTGATTATTTCTCCCCTTTTTCAGGGGCGTAACATTTTGGAGGCTCCGCTGAGATTGCTGCTCAGATGTCCGGCTTCCACTTCCACATCCTGGTCGCTGAATTCCGAGCCAGCTAAATCCCTACATAACAACCCAGGCAGGCTGCAGTGAGGAAAGTGTTGCTGTTCGAGGGGAGCTGGAAGTTGGGGGTTAAGTACGTGTCAACTGAGGCCGTTGAGAGACCATCAGAGACAGTAAGGACCATCTAATTCGCAGAAGGGTTTACACCATGTACCCCTCTCAGGCTTGACTGACTACATGACATACGAGATGAGGGCTGTTTTCTGGGGGGTTCTCCTCGCCTGTGTGGAATGGGGTCGGGGCCAGGAGACTCAGACATTTGATGGAGACGTCCGCGACTTTGCCATTGGTGACAGCTCGGTATACGTCGTTACCGATGACCGACTCTACCAGTTGAACCATGATTTTACCAAAGTTACAAAGAGGGATAATCCTAACCAAGAAGTACCTCCTGATGAAACGTATCCATTTAAGGTAAACATTTTACTGCCATTCATCAAAAACAAGACCTTGATCACCTGTGGGACCGCAAAATGCGGCTACTGTGAAATACTCGATCTCAACGAAATCTCAAAATCTGTGCATTCCGAGGATATTGAAGTGGGTTCATTGGACCCTGGAGATTCAACCATTGCTTTTATTGTTGATGTCGGGGATAACTCCTACATTATGGCTGGAAGGTTGCAGAATCGTGTGCATAAAGTGTGTCCCAATTCTGATCGGTCGCTTGTCCTACGGAATACACAGGATAGTCAGAAAGGGGGAATCTTTTCTGATTCAGATGATAATGAGAATCCATATATTTACACCAGACACAAAGAGAACATTCAGTTTGTGGACGGCTTTCAGAGTAATTCACACATCTACGTGTTCTCGAACGTTCCCAAAGAGCCTCAAGTTCGACTTATTTGGTTCAAGAGCGAGAACAATAAAGCAACCACTTTGAAGTCCCTCGAAGGTACGACACTCAAATGCTGTGGAAACATGGAACGCCGGCGGCTCCTGTCTTCCTCTGTGATTCCAGGTTCTGGTGGGCCCAATGGGCAGGTGCTCTGGGCAGGTGTGTTCACGGCAGGTAACACAAGCGACCCCATCAACACCATGCTGGCCATCTATGACATCAGCCCCTCAGCAGGGCGTCAACTCGAATACAAAGACCCAGACTTCTGCTATCAAGTCTGTGGAGAGGTTGGTGAGATGATGATGATTTTATATATGGTTTATAACCAACACCATAGCAAAGACACTATCAATATTGTTACCCTAATTACTTAGCGGAACACCAAGGGCCTGCAGCCAGTGGCGGAGCTGTTTAAATACAGCTCCATGACATCAGTGTTGGCAGTGAGACACAACTCCTGGCTGGTATTCTTCATCGGTACAGGAGACGGACAACTCATCAAGGTCTGTGGAACACATTTATTAGAACTCTTAACACATACACACACACACACACACACACACACACACACTGGCCTCGTAACACCCCTCTCATGTCATTATTTCTCCCTTGAACACACAGATACCCATACAACAGAATTACAGCATTTTCTACCAAACGTGGCTCACATGAGGGAATTTGAGGTCTAAATTAGCCTGGAGAAACCCCACAGTAACTTTACTAGGCACAATAGTCTCCTTCATGCAGTGTTGTCCCTGGAAAGCTCTAATAATCCTAGCAGCAAATCCCCTGTATATTTCTTACGGTAATATCACAGCCATGCAGTACATACTCACAACCAGACAGGGGTTTGGTCACCACTGCACATCAATGATTATTAGTGTATCATGTATCATCATCATCATCATCATCAAATTAATACTCTTGTTGACAGAGAAATGTGTGTATTGTGGTTTGTTATTGTGGTATGTCACCTCTACAGTGAAATGTTGCTCTCTGTCCCGTGTCAGCTTGCTGTAGACAAGGCCTACAAACCTGCCTGTCCCAGAGTGCTCTACAAGTCAGATGACGACCGCAGTGTGTTTCCCAAGATGCACCTGGATCCCGTGGACCGCAAACATGTGTACATGGCACTGAGGAACCAGGTAAGTTCTACTGTACACAGAGACAAGTATTATACTGTACAACCATTCTGAAATAGGACCCAGGACATAATATTGTGTGTTTGTTCTAGATGATGCGTGTGCCTGTGGCTCAGTGCAGTAAACACAAGAGTCTGAAGGACTGTTGGTCTGCTCAGGACCCCTTCTGTGGCTGGTGTGAGTCTGAGAACAGTACGTCAAGGTCAGTCACAAGAACCACAACTACACACTTCTACAACTTACACTATATAGAGATGTATTTATTATATCACATTTTCCTTTCTAAAATGTACATTTTAATTATTGTTATGAAGATAAGCAGTGCCAGTCATTTCAATGTCATTAAATGAGGACAGTTGTCTGGTTTGTCTGTGTTAATGACATCACCCACAGCTTCTTAGAATAAACTTGCCAATATAGATTAAACTTCCTGTGAATATACTTATATGTCCTGTTTATCAGTATCACCCTAAACCTGCTCATCTTGACCCCTCCATGTGATGTGTTCTAGATGTTCGTTTCAGGATGACTGCCTTCAGCCTTCAGCCTGGATCTCCATCTCTGAGGACTCCCAACAACAGAACATGGTCTCTTACCAGGTGGCGAAGAACAGCAGTGGAGAGAAGATCACACTCACTGTCAAGGTCCACCTGAATGTGAATTGGACAGGAAGTCTCGCCTTCGCCTGTAACTTCCTTACAGGAAGTGGTAATCTGTGTGACAGGACAAGCCCCGCTCCAGCGTTGCCACGATGCTCCTGTCTGTTCTCCATCGACCAGCTTCCTGCTGAAGGTCAGTAACCTTTCACCTTCTAACTCTCCTGTAGATTTCTCAATGACAAAATGGAGCATCTTGCTAAGAGATTGTTTCCCTGTGTTCTTCCACGTAGGTCTGAATGTCACAGTGAAGATAAGAGTGGGGAAGCAGAACCTTGCTGAGAAACTAATGCTAACTGACTGTTCAGACATCACTGGACCACCTACCTCTGCCCTGTTAGTCAGAAATCCCAAATCTGTCATGCTACGCCTCAGCACCTTGACATGGCTATGTTTGAACCTACTTGTTTGGGACCTACTTGTTTAGACCTACTTCAATATTTACCATAATGAAATCTTTTAAATGATATGTTGGGCAGATTGTGTTATACACTTGCCTTTTCTGTATGTTATATATTTGTTAGTACATATTTTGCATGAGTAACAGATGGTACACATGTTTATGATTAATTTCACTGTAGTTTTCTTGTTCCTTTCTCTATGTCTGTCAGGTGTTCTCAGTGCATGACAGCTGGATGTAGCTGGAGTAATGATGCTTGCTCCTGGACACCTAGGTCTGCCAACTCAGACCCCATACAGGTATGACACACACACACACACACACACACACCTTCTTCTTTAAGGGTGTTCATCTCACAACTTCTTCACCCATGTTTGTTTCTGTATCTTGTTCATCAACCCGCTCTCACTTCCTTCCCCAGGATGTGTGCAGACTCAGCCAGTCAGGGATGAACTACTATGTAAGTCCATCATACTGATCACTACTTTTTCCTCTTCATCAGCATCTCTCAGTGGATCGTCTGTCCCTTATAGGGAAGTTTGATCTCCAAACAGGGAACTGTGTGTGTGTGTGTGTGTGTGTGTGTGTGTGTGTGTGTCATACCTGTATGGGGTCTGAGTTGGCAGACCTAGGTGTCCAGGAGCAAGCATCATTACTCCAGCTACATCCAGCTGTCATGCACTGAGAACACCTGAGAGACACAGAGATATTCAAAAATCAAATCTACAGTGAATCTCCTTCTTAACATGTGTACTGTCTCTTACATCTATAAATGTGTGCTAACAAATCTATAACATACAGGATCAAGATCCACCCATTTTATCATTTTAAAAGATTTAATTGTGGTGTAATTGTCGTAGGTCTAACCAATACATTCCAAATATAACTGCATCAAGGTGCTGAGGCATAGCATGACAGATCTGGGATTTCTGACTTACAGGTTAGAGGTAGGTGGTCCAGTGATGTCTGAACAGTTAGTCAGCATCAGTTTCAGAACAGAGAACTAGGTTAGTGTTTGTGATGAAAATACAGTATCTAAGTTTACCACAACCCATACACTTCCACAAAATGTTCCAGTTTGTTCACACGGTGTGATGTAGACTACATGCATACATATAGTAACTTATCTCAACGACTAAACAACGTTGACATCTGGAGTAACATTGAAAGATATAGTGTCTGTATTCAAGATGTTTTTATGTACTTTATTATGCTCCTCTCAGTATGAATTGGATTAGATGTGATGAATATAGCTGTGTGTTGGTTAAAGAAGTGTTTGTTCAACATGGTGTTTGGTGTTAGTTAGGGCATCATCTGTGCATTCCGTATCTGAGTTCCACGAAATGCTCCATTCTGTTCACACGTTGTGCCGTAAGCATGCAAACACACACACACACACACACACACACACACACACACACACACACACACACACACACACACACACACACAAGTGTATGGGTTGTGGTGAACTCAGATACTGTCTGTTTTCTGCACGCACGTGTGAGTAATGGATCACATGATTGTGCCCAGGGGGCAGTAGTAGTAGTAGATTTCAAACCATCCATCATAATTACATACAGTATATCTACTGTTTTTCCTTTATTAACACTGGTTCATTAAATCAATTAACAGAGCAGATTTAAACGAGCTTCAATGCCATACAACACTCCTTCCGTAGCCTCCAACTGCTCTTAAACACTAGTAAAACTAAATGCATGCTCTTCAACCGAACGCTGCTTGCACCGTCCACCCGACTAGAATCACTACTCTCGGCTGGTCTGACCTAGAGTATGTGGACAACTACAAATACCTAGGTGTCTGGTTAGACTGTAAACTCTCCTTCCAGACTCACATTAAGCATCTCCAATCAAAAGTTAGATCTAGAATCGGCTTCCTATTTCGCAACAAAGCCTCCTTCACTCATGCAGCCAAACATGCCCTCGTAAAACTGACTATCCTACCGATCCTTGACTTCGGCGATGTCATTTACAAAATAGCCTCCAACACTCTACTCAGCAAATTGGATGTAGTATATCACAGTGGCATCCGTTTTGTCACCAAAGCCCCATATACTACCCACCATTGTGATCTGTACGCTCTTGTTGGCTGGCCCTCACTACATATTCCTCACCAAACCCACTGGCTCCAGGTCATCTATAAATCACTGCTAGGCAAATCCCCGTCTTATCTTAGCTCACTGGTCACCATAGCATCACCCACCCGTAGTCTGCGCTCCAGCAGGTATATCTCACTGGTCATCCCCAAAGCCAACACCTCCTTTGGCCGCCATTCCTTCCAGTTCTCTGCTGCCAATGACTGGAACGAACTGCAAAAATCTCTGAAGCTGTAGACTCTTATCTCCCTCACTAACTTTAAGCGTTAGTTGTCAGAGCAGTTTACCGATCACTGCACCTGTACACAGCCATTCTGAAATTAGCCCACCCAACTACCTCATCCCCATATTGTTATTTACTTTGCTAATTTGCACCCCAGTATCTCTATTTGCACATCATCTTTTGCACATCTATCATTCCAGTGTTAATACGAAATTGTAACTATTTTGCGCTATGGCCTATTTATTGCCTTACCTCCATAACTTACTACATTCGCACACACTGTATATATATTTTCTGTTGTATTTTTGACTTTATGTTTTGTTTACCCCATATGTAACTCTGTGTTGTTTTTTATCGCACTGCTTTGCTTTATCTTGGCCAGGTCGCAGTTGTAAATGAGAACTTGTTTTCAACTGGCTTACCTGGTTAAATAAAGGTGAAAAAAAAATACAAAAAATTAATAAATAAACCACCAAAACTAAAAAGCAAACCTAGGGCCACAGAAATATTGAAATTGATTTCGTTTCACTTCTGTCTTTATTCAAAATCTTGTCTGTGCATTCTGTTTGTCAGGAGCCAGTGATCTTCTCCATAGTGCCCAGTGTTCTGTCCTTCCATGGGAGAAACCACGCCCTGATGACTGGGAAGAACCTCGATCACGTGACTAGGGTTCGCATCCAAGGGCACATGAACTGCAGTCCCAAGGAGTGAGTCAAATTATATTTATAATTTACTTTAAGTTTTCCTGTAGCTCCTCATGTATGTACCCCACCGAAACCCAACTCCAAGGCTATATCACTTTGGTTTGTTGGAATAGGAGTTTAGGTGTTAATATTAGCATATTATGGCTTTGGTCTGACCTGTGTGTTGTGTGTGTTTCGCATGGTCAGGTCTCCTGTGTGGAACCACACTGGGTCCAGTCTGACGTTCCACATCCCCAGTGGAGACAAAGGTTCTGTCAGTGTGTGTGCCGTGCTGCCAGACGGTCGCTGTCTGGGCAAGGCCACTATCACCTATATGTCCTCACCGTCCTGCACTGGGCTAATGCCAAGCACTACCTGGTATAGGTAAAAACACACACACACACACACGTAGGTAAGCACATATGCATGCACACCCACACATATACACACATACATATGTCTACCTGTTCAAGCCCACACATCAAATTGCATTTCTATAGCAATTCACACAAGTATAAGATCCAACAACATGGGTTCACCTTTGTGAACAAGCTATACAGAGGTTAAGAAGCATGCCTGTAACTATTTTCTATAAATGGCTACTGACTATGGTGTTGTCTGATGGGGAAAGAAAGTGGCAAGCAATTTTTTTATGGACCGTGTCATTTTTTGGGTGTTACAACTTTTGCCATGATGCATCTTTGTTTTCCACTGGCTTATTCAAATAATGTGGTTTAGACATGACTACACTTCCCATCAATACTCTAAGTATGACCAACAAACCTCCTCTGATTGGTTGATTTCCTATGGGTCCTGCAGTGGGAAAAGGAGGATCATGGTCCTGGGGTCCCATCTGGAGTTTGTGGAGGGGGTTGTTCATGACCACGCCCCTCAGACTATCAGGACCAACTACAGCTCAGGGGTAGGCATCTTAACACACCGATTTAATTGATTTCTTGACTAAGCATCATGTCTTCACCCACTCTCACTTAACCAGTCAGTAACCTAATATGAACATGCACACTGCCACACCTCACCAAACTTTCACCTTCACACAACACAGAAATCAGTCATGGTGGCCTCAATATCTAAGGTATTCTAATTCATGTTGGTGTTTTTAGTCTCTGTGGTACCACACACCTCCTTTTGAACACATTCACCAGCCAGTCACCTCCACTGTGTCTCTGAGAGTGGCCAATCAGACACTGGCCTGCTCATCACAGCTCACCTACCATCCCGATCCAGAATTCACCAGGTACACTGCAATCAAGACAGGAAAAGACCTGCGTGTCACCATTAAGGTATACACACATACACATGCATGGAGGCACGGATAAACACGCATACGTACTTAGTACGCGCACACTCTCTCTCTCTCTCTCTCTCTCTCTCTCTCTTTCTCTCTCATTCATACATACACACATTCTATTTCTTTTTTTTATTTCAGAAAAAGGCTGACAAGTTGGACATCACCACAGCAGAGATCTCAGTGTTGGGTGTTCAGGAGGAGAACCAGTATGTAGAGTGTGTCATGGACCCCAACGAGACGAGCAACAGGACTGACTCTGTCATCTGTGAGATAAAGAACACTCCCAGCGCTAACATCAAGTCACTGAGGGTAAAAAATATTATTCAGATGAATCCATAAAGTACCTCAACCCACCATTTTATTAGTTTCTCTGGAACACTGTCCTTGGAACAATAATCATTCATTATGTTGTCTTTGTTCATCAGATAAGAGTTGGCAATGTCACAATAAACCTTGATTCAACACACACTGTACTGCTAAACCTCTTTCTGCTAATAGCCATCATCATTATAGTCATCGTTGGTAAGTATTCCTTAATTCAGCTTCATTCTTATGGTTTTCTGTAGCTTTGATATTTGGTTACTTATGTAAGATATACTATTGAATAAGGCTCCTAGTTTTAGGTATGGTGTGGTGGTGTGTGTGTCTGTGGTTGTGTGCCTGTGTGGGTGTGCGTGTGGGGGTGTGTTGCCACTCACCACACCTGTCCCCACTCTGCTGATTAGCACCACTACACTATTTAAGCAACAGTTTTTCCCTCCAGTATTCCTTATCCTGCTGGGGATTGCAATGGCCAACCTAATTTATCATTTCCTTGAGCTGCGTGACTTACAACGTGAGTACCTTTTATTTTGGGGGGAATATGTAATGATCTTTTGAGTTTGACAAAGTTTGTATGCTGCTGTCATTTTCCTTAGTACATTTTCACTTTGTTTTGGTTGATTCAGATTCTTTTGTGAAATTAATGGTAAATTATGTACCGTGTCATGTTGGAGTCCCTTTTTTTTGTAAATAAGAATAGAATGTTTCTAAACCCTTCTACATTAATGTGGATGCTGTCATGATTACGGATAATCCTGAATGAATCGTGAATAATGATGAGGGAGAAAGTTATAGACGCACAAATACACATGACCAACAGTATGTGGACACCTGCTCATCGAAAATGTCTATTTTGGAATGAGATGAATATGGAGTTGGTCCCCCCCTTTACTGCTATAACAGCCTCCACTCTTCTGGGAAGGCTTTTCACTAGATTTTGGAACATTGCTGCAGGGACTTGCTTCCATTCAGCCACGAGCATTAGTGAGGTTGGGCACTGATGTTGGGTGATAAGGCCTGGCTCGCAGTCTGCGTTCCAATTCATCCCAAAGGTGTTCGATGGGGTTGTGGTCAGGGCTCTGTGCAGGCCAGTCAAGTTCTTCCTCACTGATCTCGACAAACCATTTCTGTATGGACCTCGCTTTGTGCATGGGGGCATTGTCATGCTGAAACAGGAAAGGTCCTTCCCCAAACTGATGTCACAAAGTTGGAAGCACAGAATCGTCTAGAATGTCATTGTATGCTGTAGCATTAAGATTTTCCTTCACTGGAACTAAGGGGCCTAGCCCGAACCATGAAAAACAGCCCCAGACAATTATTCCTCCTCCACCAAACTTTACAGTTGGCGCTATGCATTCGGGCAGGTAGCGTTCTCCTGGCATCCGCCAAACCCAGATTAGTCTGTCAGACTGCCAGATGGTGAAGCGTGATTCCTCACTCCAGAGAATGCGTTTCCAGAATCCAATGGCGGCGAGCTTTACAACACTTCAGCGTTCTGTGAGCTTGTGTGGCCTACGACTTCGTGTCTGAGACGTTGTTGCTTCTAGACGTTTTCACTTCACAATAACAGCACTTACAATTGACCGGGGCAGCTCTAGCAGGGCAGAAATTTGACAAACTGACTTGTTGGAAAGGTGGCATCCTATGACGGTGCCACTTGAAAGTCCCTGAGCTCTTCAGTAAGGCCATTCTACTGCCAATGTTTGTCTATGGAGATTGCATGGCTGGGTGCTTGATTTTTATACACCTGTCAGCAACGGGTGTGGCTGAAATAGCCGAATCCACTAACTTGAAGGGGTGTCCACATACTTATGTATGTGTATATATATACTGCTAAAAAATTAAGGGAACACTTAAACAACACAATGTAACTCCAAGTCAATCACATTTCTGTGAAATCAAACTGTCCACTTAGGAAGCAACACTGATTGACAATAAATGTCACATGCTGTTGTGCAAATGGAATAGACAACAGGTGGAAATTATAGGCAATTAGCAAGACACCCCCCAATAAAGGACTGGTTTTGCAGGTGGTGACCACAGACCACTTCTCAGTTCCTATGCTTCCTGGCTGATGTTTTGGTCACTTTTGAATGCTGGCGGTGCTTTCACTCTAGTGGTAGCATGAGACGGAGTCTACAACACACACAAGTGGCTCAGGTAGTGCAGCTCATCCAGGATGGCACATCAATGCGAGCTGTGGCAAGAAGGTTTGCTGTGTCTGTCAGCGTAGTGTCCAGAGCATGGAGGCGCTACCAGGAGACAGGCCAGTACATCAGGAGACGTGGAGGAGGCCGTAGGAGGGCAACAACCCAGCAGCAGGACTGCTACCTCCACCTTTGTGCAAGGGGGAGCAGGAGGAGCACTGCCAGAGCCCTGCAAAATGACCTCCAGCAGTGTCTGCTCAAACGGTCAGAAACAGACTCCATGAGGGTGGTATGAGGGCCCGATGTCCACAGGTAGGGGTTGTGCTTACAGCCCAACACCGTGCAGGACGTTTGGCATTTACCGAGATGAGATCCTCAGACCCCTTGTGAGACCATATGCTGGTGCGGTTGGCCCTGGGTTCCTCCTAATGCAAGACAATGCTAGACCTCATGTGGCTGGAGTGTGTCAGCAGTTCCTGCAAGAGGAAGGCATTGATGCTATGGACTGGCCCGCCCGTTCCCCAGACCTGAATCCAATTGAGCAAATCTGGGACATCATGTCTCGCTCCATCCACCAACGCCACGTTGCACCACAGACTGTCCAGGAGTTGGCGGATGCTTTAGTCCAAGTCTGGGAGGAGATCCCTCAGGAGACCATCCGCCACCTCATCAGGAGCATGCCCAGGCGTTGTAGGGAGGTCATACAGGCACGTGGAAGCCACACACACTACTGAGCCTCATTTTGACTTGTTTTAAGGACATTACATCAAAGTTGGATCAGCCTGTAGTGTAGTTTTCCACTTTAATTTTGAGGGTCACTCCAAATCCAGACCTCCATGGGTTGATAAATTTGATTTCCATTGATAATTTTTGTGTGATTTTTGTTGTCAGCACATTCAACTATGTAAAGAAAAAAGTATTTAATAAGATTATTTCATTCATTCAGATCTAGGATGTGTTATTTTAGTGTTCCCTTTATTTTTTTGAGCAGTGTATATTAGTGTATCATACCCCCAAGACATGCTAACCTCTCATATTACCATAACGGGAGGCTAGCATTTGTTTGGGGCTAAGATATTTGTGCGTCTAACTTTCTCACTCATAATTATTCACTATTCATTCAGGATTATGGTAGCATTCACATTCATGTAGAAGTGTGCTTGATGCGGTCATTGAGTGCTATGAATATGGGAACAAACACTAAACTTTTTACTACTTTAATACACATTTTCCCAATACCTTTGGTCCCCTAAAATGGGGGGGGGGGGGACTATGTACAGAAAGTGCTGTAATTTCTAAACGGTTCACCCGATATGGATGGAAATACCCTCAAATTAAAACTGACAGTCTGCACTTTAAACTCAGTCATTGTTTGATTTTAAATCCAAACATTTGAAGTATAGAGCAAAAATAAGAAAATGCTTCACTGTCCCAATTACTGAGGGCACTGTATATCCTTAGTTTGTTAGTTTTGTTAATTATTTTCAGTTTATTCCCCCTTTTGCTTGATTTAATGTGCTATTAGGTCTGGAAGGAACCTGCATTATCTGAGGTCAACAGAAGACTGTCCTTTGAGTCTTTGCGAATTTGTTGGCAAGGTGGTTGATCTTACTCCAGCGTAAATCACCTTCTCCATCATTATTTTTGGATCAAAGATGTCTTAAATGTTTTGAAATTGGAGAAAATAAAATGTACTCTACGGTGAACCTCTTGTAAATTCAACAGTTAACTGCCTGCACTTGTTTTGCCTGTAATTTATATTATTGTTTGTATTATCCTGACTTAATATAAGACTGTGTGCCACTCATATATGTACCTTTTTGTTTTACCATGTCACCATATTATGTTTTTATGTATAAAATAACATGCCTATTCTAAATCAATTGCTGTTTGTATTAAAACTGAAGAAAGTTTCCTTTGTGATTCCCTCATTCAGTTTGTGCTATTTGTATATTCATGTAGCCTACATAATAGTGCATAAGGCTAATTTGAGAAAATAATGTTGCCATCCTTCAATGTGTGAATCAATCAGACCATCTGAACTGTTGTCTAAACATGGTACAAGATGTGAAACTTGTCGACCAGAGTCTGAGTCAGTTGGCATAAGCCTTAAAGCCCAAACTGTACAAATGCCCAATCAAGCACTTTCCCTTACATCCAGGTATTTGTGAATCCCTATAGGACATACCAACTCAGTGGCCTTGTGGTTAGTGTCTGCCCTGAGATTGGAAGGTTGGGAGTTTGATCCCCGGCTGAGTCATACCAAAGACACTCATAATTAATGAGATCGCTTGGGAAGGCCCTGCGATAGACTAGAGTCCTGTCCAGGGGGTGTATGTGTACATCAAGCTGCCTCACGCTACAGAAACAGGAGATCCTGCTTCTATGAGTTGTTCCGGCTCGCAGAAGCCAAGCTCTATGACCCCCAATCTAGAGAAAGCTGAGAGGGATGCCATGGGCCATTCTCAACATTGATTCCTGTATCAAGCGTCGCAGAGTACGAGTGCTGATCATTTCCCCCCCGTCCATGTAGTCTAATTCATTGTGATCCTAAAGACAAAACTGACCCTTAATCGGCACTCCTACGCTGAGTAGCTTGATCCATATGGTCCCAGGTGGTTTAACATGAAGACGAGAGAAGTATGAGGCCAGTACAGAAGAGATAAATACATGTTGCGCTCCTGAAACCCTGAGCAGTCGACGGATAGTTGACTTCAAATTGAACCTGACAGAAGTGAAGAGGAAGAACCTGCGCCGACCGGTGAGGTGAAGGCTTCCGAGCATCACCCCAATGATCAGGAAAATGCCAGAGATGACTCTGGCCCAGTGGGAGTACTCTGCACTGACTATGTTGCACCGGCTCTATGCACACTTACTGGGCTCTAACCACACAGTCGCACTGACGCTCCAACACACACATACACACACACACACAAAACACACACGCATATTGACGCCACACATACACACTTTCACACTCAGACCCAGTGGCGAGAGCGAGACTAGTAGCAACAGCAGAGAAGTGTTTGTGTGTCAGAGATTTTAGTGCAGAAGGACTACAGGGGGTTTTGAGAGAAGGGGTTCCAGCTTCCCATGCCGATGGCCTGGTGTATGATCTGTTGGGGCCGAAGTAGTGGGAAGGGGTAGTGGTGTGTGTGTATATGTGTGTATATATATATATATATATATATATATATACAGGGTTAGATTATGGTGACATTTCCTTTCCACCTTTTTTTGTGAAAAAATGTGCAATGCACTTTCCGAACTGTGAAAGGCAGCAATACAGCAACAAAGGATCTAGTCAGACGGAAAACCACAGGAAGAAGAAGCTGGAGACTGGAGTAGCACTTTAAATCCTGGTTTAACATGAGGTAGATAGAAGTACCATAGCCTCACAGAGGCCACTTGCGTTTGGGATCTATTATTACTGGTATTAGATCGCCATCTTCTGGTCCAAAGTTAAAAACCTTTACAGAGGTTTCTTCTGCAGTATACACAGAGGGGACAGTTGAATATGTGAGTGTACACGTTTCAAAAAGTATCGTCATAGTGCAAGATTTCACTTTTTGTTGCATGTATTGTGTGTTGATTGATTAATCGGTAGGCCTGTTTAAAACTAGAACCACAAAAAATATAATACTTTTCTTAGGTGATTGTCACCTATCAAATTTGAACTAAATCTTAATTCAACACCTGGTATGTGAGTAGATTGTGGTGTACCTCATTTGTCTAGTACATTCTAGTGATAGCGTAGTAGGCCTAACGCAATATTTTCACCACCAGGAGGAAGCAAATGACTTATCTCAGTAGAGATTTAAACAGGGAAGTCTGAGCTTCAGAGCATAACTGCCAGAGGAACTCAAGTTAACCCTAGTTGCAGCATCCATCCAGCTTTTACGCAAACCTCCTGTTGAACTTCGGCACAGTACGACAGTGGCATCAGAGGCGCAGAAGGGTTTACACCATGTACCCCTCTCAGGCTTGACTGACTACATGACATACGAGATGAGGGCTGTTTTCTGGGGGGTTCTCCTCGCCTGTGTGGAATGGGGTCGGGGCCAGGAGACTCAGACATTTGATGGAGACGTCCGCGACTTTGCCATTGGTGACAGCTCGGTATACGTCGTTACCGATGACCGACTCTACCAGTTGAACCATGATTTTACCAAAGTTACAAACAGGGATAATCCTAACCAAGAAGTACCTCCTGATGAAACGTATCCATTTAAGGTAAACATTTTACTGCCATTCATCAAAAACAAGACCTTGATCACCTGTGGGACCGCAAAATGCGGCTACTGTGAAATACTCGATCTCAACGAAATCTCAAAATCTGTGCATTCCGAGGATATTGAAGTGGGTTCATTGGACCCTGGAGATTCAACCATTGCTTTTATTGTTGATGTCGGGGAGAACTCCTACATTATGGCTGGAAGGTTGCAGAGTCGTGTGCATAAAGCGTGTCCCAATTCTGATCGGTCGCTTGTCCTACGGAATACACTGGATAGTCAGAAAGGGGGAATCTTTTCTGATTCAGATGATAATGAGAATCCATATATTTACACCAGACACAAAGAGAACATTCAGTTTGTGGACGGCTTTCAGAGTAATTCACACATCTACGTGTTCTCGAACGTTCCCAAAGAGCCTCAAGTTCGACTTATTTGGTTCAAGAGCGAGAACAATAAAGCAACCACTTTGAAGTCCCTCGAAGGTACGACACTCAAATGCTGTGGAAACATGGAACGCCGGCGGCTCCTGTCTTCCTCTGTGATTCCAGGTTCTGGTGGGCCCAATGGGCAGGTGCTCTGGGCAGGTGTGTTCACGGCAGGTAACACAAGCGACCCCATCAACACCATGCTGGCCATCTATGACATCAGCCCCTCAGCAGGGCGTCAACTCGAATACAAAGACCCAGACTTCTGCTATCAAGTCTGTGGAGAGGTTGGTGAGATGATGATGATGATGATGATGATTTTATATATGGTTTATAACCAACACCATAGCAAAGACACTATCAATATTGTTACCCTAATTTCTTAGCGGAACACCAAGGGCCTGCAGCCAGTGGCGGAGCTGTTTAAATACAGCTCCATGACATCAGTGTTGGCAGTGAGACACAACTCCTGGCTGGTGTTCTTCATCGGGACAGGAGACGGACAACTCATCAAGGTCTGTGGAACACATTTATTAGAACTCTTAACACATACACACACACACACACACACACACACACACACTGGCCTCGTAACACCCCTCTCATGTCATTATTTCTCCCTTGAACACACAGATACCCATACAACAGAATTACAGCATTTTCTACCAAACGTGGCTCACATGAGGGAATTTGAGGTCTAAATTAGCCTGGAGAAACCCCACAGTAACTTTACTAGGCACAATAGTCTCCTTCATGCAGTGTTGTCCCTGGAAAGCTCTAATAATCCTAGCAGCAAATCCCCTGTATATTTCTTACGGTAATATCACATCCATGCAGTACATACTCACAACCAGACAGGGGATTGGTCACCACAGCACATCAATGATTATTAGTGTATCATGTATCATCATCATCATCATCATCAAATTAATACTCTTGTTGACAGAGAAATGTGTGTATTGTGGTTTGTTAGTGGGGTATGTCACCTCTACAGAGAGATGTGCATTATTAAAGTGTTACTTTTTGTCCCGTGTCAGCTTGCTGTAGACAAGGCCTACAAACCTGCCTGTCCCAGAGTGCTCTACAAGTCAGATGACGACCGCAGTGTGTTTCCCAAGATGCACCTGGATCCCGTGGACCGCAAACATGTGTACATGGCACTGAGGAACCAGGTAAGTTCTACTGTACACAGAGACAAGTATTATACTGTACAACCATTCTGAAATAGGACCCAGGACATAATATTGTGTGTTTTGTTCTAGATGATGCGTGTGCCTGTGGCTCAGTGCAGTAAACACAAGAGTCTGAAGGACTGTTGGTCTGCTCAGGACCCCTTCTGTGGCTGGTGTGAGTCTGAGAACAGTACGTCAAGGTCAGTCACAAGAACCACAACTACACACTTCTACAACTTACACTATATAGAGATGTATTTATTATATCACATTTTCCTTTCTAAAATGTACATTTTAATTATTGTTATGAAGATAAGCAGTGCCAGTCATTTCAATGTCATTCAATGAGGAGAGTTGTCTGGTTTGTCTGTGTTAATGACATCACCCACAGCTTCTTAGAATAAACTTGCCAATATAGATGAAACTTTCTGTGGATATACTTCTATGTCCTGTTTATCAGTATCACCCTAAACCTGCTCATCTTGACCCCTCCATGTGATGTGTTCTAGATGTTCGTTTCAGGATGACTGCCTTCAGCCTTCAGCCTGGATCTCCATCTCTGAGGACTCCCAACAACAGAACATGGTCTCTTACCAGGTGGAGAAGAACAGCAGTGGAGAGATCACACTCACTGTCAAGGTCCACCTGAATGTGAATTGGACAGGAAGTCTCGCCTTCGCCTGTAACTTCCTTATAGGACGTGGTAATCTGTGTAACAGCACAAGCCCCGCTCCAGCGTTGCCACGATGCTCCTGTCTGTTCTCCATCGACCAGCTTCCTGCTGAAGGTCAGTAACCTTTCACCTTCTAACTCTCCTGTAGATTTCTCAATGACAAAATGGAGCATCTTGCTTAGAGATTGTTTCCCTGTGTTCTTCCACGTAGGTCTGAATGTCACAGTGAAGATAAGAGTGGGGAAGCAGAACCTTGCTGAGAAACTAATGCTAACTGACTGTTCAGACATCACTGGACCACCTACCTCTGCCCTGTTAGTCAGAAATCCCAAATCTGTCATGCTACGCCTCAGCACCTTGATATGGCTATGTTTGAACCTACTTGTTTGGGACCTACTTGTTTAGACCTACTTCAATATTTACCATAATGAAATCTTTTAAAAGATATGTTGGGCAGATTGTGTTATACACTTGCCTTTCTGTATGTTATATATTTGTTAGTACATATTTTGCATGAGTAACAGATGGTACACATGTTTATGATTAAATTCACTGTAGTTTTCTTGTTCCTTTCTCTATGTCTCTCAGGTGTTCTCAGTGCATGACAGCTGGATGTAGCTGGAGTAATGATGCTTGCTCCTGGACACCTAGGTCTGCCAACTCAGACCCCATACAGGTATGACACACACACACCTTCTTCTTTAAGGGTGTTCATCTCGCAACTTCTTCACCCATGTTTGTTCCTGTATCTTGTTCATTAACCCTCTCTCACTTCCTTCCCCAGGATGTGTGCAGACTCAGCCAGTCAGGGATGAACTACTCTGTAAGTCCATCATACTGATCAACACTTTTTCCTCTTTATCAGCATCTCTCAGTGGATTTTCTGTCCATTATGAGGAAGTTTGATCTCAGAACAGGGAACTAGGTGTGTGTGTGTGTGTGTGTGTGTGTTTGTGTGTTTGTGTGTGTGTGTGTGTGTGTGTGTGTGCACATCGGTGTCTGCATGTGACACAGAGTGGACTTGAAGTGGTCTGGGATTTTCACAGTGACATAGTCTCAGAAAATTGCAGGCACAGTTATTTCATGCTAAGTACCTATCAAATAGCTAATGACGTGTTTTATGAAATGTGACAAGGACAAGGCTTTCTTGTATATGGTCAGCTCTGAAATAGTTCACGACAACCCATACACTACCACAAAATGTTCAATTTTGTTCACACGGTGTGTCGTAAGATACATACATACATACATACATACATACATACATACAGTGCCTTCAGAAAGTATTCAGACCCCTTGACTTTTTCCACATTTTGTTACGTTACAGCCTTATTCTAAAATTGATTAAATATATTGTTTTCCTCATCAATCTACACACAATATCCCATAATGACAAAGCAAAAACAGGTTTTAATACATTTTTGCTAATTTATAAAAAAAATAAAAAACTGAAATATCACATTTACAATAGTATTCAGACCCTTTACTATTTTCAGTTATACGGAGCAATATTCATAGATCTGGGCATCTTTTGTAGTTACGCATCCTACATTTAGATCACTTATAAAATAAAGATTTTATCGTAACCAGAATAACATGGATGAAAAAGGTTAAATATAGTAAGAAGATGTTTGTGAATAGAGTATTTGTCTCTGAGTCAAGTCATCATACCTCTTACAGTGGGGATTGTGATTGTGCCCCAGGGTAGTAGTAATTTTGGAGTCACTTTTATTGTAAATAAGAATAGAATGTTTCTAAACACTTCTACATTAATGTGGATGCTACTATAATTACAGATAGTCCTGAATGAATCGTGAATAATGATGAGGGAGAAAGTTACAGATGCACAAATATCATACCCCCAAGACATGCTAACCTCTCAACATTACAATATCAGGAGAGGTTAGCATTTTTTTAGGGGTATGATATTTATGCCTCTAACTTTGTCACTCATCATTATTCAATAAAACTAAAGAGAAAGCCTAGGGCCACAAACACATATTTAGTATCACTTGTCTATCAGAAATATTGTCTGTGTCTGTCTCTGTGTGGGTTTGTTAGGAGCCAGTGATCTTCTCCATAGTGCCCAGTGTTCTGTCCTTCCATGGGAGAAACCACGCCCTGATGACTGGGAAGAACCTGGATCACGTGATCAGGGTTCGCATCCAAGGGGACATGAACTGCAGTCACAAGGAGTGAGTCAAAGTGGACAATCGGTTGAATATGATTTATTTTCTATTTTATGCAGACATCATTTTTTGAGAGAAATAAAAAATGGATTATTTTAATCAATGCTTTTAAACAATGATTTTGATGTTTTTTCACTGGCGCTCACTTCGCTCATGAAAGCCCAAGGCTTTATCACTGTGTTTTGGTAAAGTGTGTGTCTAACCTGTGTAGTGTGTGTATCACATGGTCAGGTCTCCTGTGTGGAACCACACTGGGTCCAGTCTGACGTTCCACATCCCCAGTGGAGACAAAGGTTCTGTCAGTGTGTGTGCCGTGCTAACAGATGGTCGCTGTCTGGGCAAGGCCACTGTCACCTATATGTCCTCACCATCCTGCACTGGGCTAATGCCAAGCACTACCTGGTATAGGTAAAAACACACACACACACACGTAGGTACGCACACACACACACACTTAGGTACCCACATATGATCAGAATTATTATATACACATACGCACACAAGCTATACAGAGGTTAAGAAGCATGCCTGTAACTCTTTTCCATATATGGCTACTGGCTATGGTGTTGTCTGATGGGGAAAGAAAGTGGGCCACTTCCCAGAAGTTGCTTCATACAACGGTGTTATAATAGATTGTTTCAGTTCCCACTTTCTCTCAGCTGCTCAGCACTGGCTTCCCTTTTTGCTTTTGGTAGCTCTCTAAAGCAGATTTACCAAATGTTTGTCATTCTTCATGCTTGGCTAGCTAGTTTTTATGGACCATGTCATACTTTATTTATTCTGTGAAATGTTTTTTTTTTTGTGTTACAACCTTTTTCGTAAAAGCATGTGTTTTTTCTTCTGGCTTATTCAAATAATGCTGATAGGACAATCCCATCAGCTCTCTAGGTGTGACCAACAACCCTCCTCTGATTGGTTGATTTCCTATGTGTCCTGCAGTGGGAAAAGGAGGATCATGGTCCAGGGGTCCCATCTGGAGTTTGTGGAGGGGGTTGTTCATGACCACGCCCCTCAGACCATCCGAACCAACTATAGCTCAGGGGTAGGCATCTTAACACACTGATTTAATTGATTTCTTGACTAAGCATCATGTCTTCACCCACTCTCACTTAACCAGTCAGTAACCTAATATGAACATGCACACTGCCACACCTCACCAAACTTTCACACAACACAGAAATCAGTCATGGTGGCCTCAATATCTAAGGTATTCTAATTCATGTTGGTGTTTTTAGTCTCTGTGGTACCACACACCTCCTTTTGAACACATTCACCAGCCAGTCACCTCCACTGTGTCTCTGAGAGTGGCCAATCAGACACTGGCCTGCTCATCACAGCTCACCTACCATCCCGACCCAGAATTCACCAACTACACTGCAATCAAGACAGGAAAAGACCTGCGTGTCACCATTGAGGTATACACACATACACATGCATGGAGGCACGGATAAACCACCATATGTACTTAGTACACTCACTCACTCACTCTCTCACTCACTCACTCACTCACTCACTCACTCACTCACTCACTCACTCACTCATAAAGAGGCAATTCTTAGAAAAGTATTCTGTTTCATCAGTTCTTTTTTCTCCACAGCTCCTTATTTGGTTACAATCTCTCTCTCTCTCTCTCTCTCTCTCTCTCTCTCTCACTCACACTCACACTCACACTCACACTCACACTCACACTCACACACACAAAACACTATATATATTTTATTTATTTCAGAAAAAGGCTGACAAGTTGGACATCACCACAGCAGAGATCTCAGTGTTGGGTGTTCAGGAGGAGAACCAGTATGTAGAGTGTGTCATGGACCCCAAAGAGACGAGCAACAGGACTGACTCTGTCATCTGTGAGATAAAGAACACTCCCAGCGCTAACATCAAGTCACTGAGGGTAAAAAATATTATTCAGATAAATCAAAAAATGTTGTTAGTTGCTCTTGGAAACTCAAAATCAGAACTGTCCTTGGAAATAGTATTTTACAGTTAACATGCATTATGATGTTTGTTTTTCAGATAACAGTTGGAAATGTCACGATAAACCTTTTAAAACAAGCTGAACCTTCAATGCTAATCATCCTTGTGCTTATACCCATCATCATTGTGGTCATTGTGGGTCAGTATTCAACATCATCAACTTTGTTTTGACTTAGTGTCTCATGACAGACTGTAAATGTCCAATCAAGTAGCTGGCACACAAGATCTGGTTCTGGGTTCTGAAATGAGTTCTGACCAGGTTTGGTTGAACAGGGCCCATAGGTTTAGGTATGGTGGTGGTGTGTGTGAATAAAGCTCTTGTCCTGTCCTGACCAGGTGCGGTGTGGTATTCCTACAGCAAACAGAGGAAAATGGCGGCACAAATGGACAAGCAGCTGGAACGGCTGGAGTGTGACATCAGAAACGACATCAGACAAGGTCAGTCGTCGTGGACACACCGACCTTGATTTATATTCTTCAATCGCACACAGACAGTCACACACACGCACACATACTCACTGATGCACCAAATTGGCATGATGAAATGGATTTAACAAAGTAAAGGCCCATGACTTCCACCCACATGCAACACACACATACAGTGCATACGGTACAGTTACACCAAAAACAAACACCCTTACTTAACCTTCTGTTCTCTAGGATTTGTGGATATGCAGACAGAAAAGTGTGATTTAATTGAGAACGTTGGAGCCATCCCTTTCTTGGACTACAAGCACTTTGCTTCCAGGATCTTCTTCCCTGACGTACGTAGGAGCTGAACACAGAACAGAGTCAATACAGCATACCTAGTACAGTCTGCTTTAAAATAAGAAATGTTGTGTTAAATGGACCGATAGGTTGTGTTATGTTCGTACTTTGTCCTATTGTTTCTGTTAGGGTGGACCTGTAATGACCTCCTGTATCAAAGACATTGGCCAGGTGAGATTTGATTTGAACTGAAATCTGCTCGTCTGATTGCCATAACATTACTTTATCAATGACTGAAAGGGAAACGGAGGATGTAAGCGATTTCCATAAGTAGCTAACATCTGTCCTGTGGTCAGGACGTGGTGAAGGTGCAGCCAGACGAGAGCTCCCAGGCCCTGTCCAGACTGATCCGGGATCAGGTGTTCCTCACCTCCTTCGTCCACGCTCTGGAGGAGCAGAAGAACTTCAACGTCAAGGAGAAGTGAGTCAGTGAGGACAGGACAGGACACAATTTAGGCCAAGTGTGACTTAGTTGGTTGGAGTATAGGATATACGACAGGTAAGGTTAAGGCATATAGTACAGTAGAAATGGTTTAGGTGTCGTTTAAGTCATTATGGATGAGCAGGTATGGTGTGTATAGCAGGTAATAGAGATGTCATAAGTCTGATGTATGTTGTGTCCTACAAGGTGTGCGGTGGCCTCACTGCTGACCGTGTCCCTCCACGGTGACCTGCCCTACCTGACCCAGGTGATGGAGGAACTACTCAGGGCTCTGATGGAGCAGCCCAGTAACTCCCAGCCCAAACTCATGCTGCGACGCACTGAGTCCATCGTGGAGAAGCTGCTCACCAACTGGATGTCCATCTGTCTCTACGGCTTCCTCAGGGTCTGTCTGTCTGTCTCTACGGCTTCCTCGGGGTCTGTCTGTCTGTCTCTACGGCTTCCTCGGGGTCTGTCTGTCTGTCTCTACGGCTTCCTCGGGGTCTGTCTGTCTGTCTCTACGGCTTCCTCGGGGTCTGTCTGTCTGTCTCTACGGCTTCCTCAGGGTCTGTCCGTCTGTCTCTACGGCTTCCTCAGCGTCAGTCCGTCTGTCTCTATGGCTTCCTCAAGGGTCAGTCTGTCTGTCTCTACAGCTTCCTCAAGGGTCAGTCTGTCTCTACGGCTTCCTCTAGGGTCAGTCTGTCTGTCTCTACGGCTTCCTCAGGGTCAGTCCGTCTGTCTGTCTGTCTATATCAGTTATTTTCTTGCTTCTAGCAAAGCCTTATTAGTTCACACTGTATGTATTTATTAGCCTCCATGTCATTATGGTCAGGTTACAGTAAAAACAAAATGATCTAATAAATGTCCACGTGTTTGAGTGTCTATGTGAATGAGTGTCTGTTTTTGTAACTTTTCATATTAGTGCATGTTAATGAGTTATACCTAATTGTACATGTGAATACCGGTTTGTGTGTGTTTAACTGAGCTGTGTGTGTGTGTTGTGTCCCAACAGGAGAGCGTGGGCCAGCCCCTTTTCCTGCTGGTGTGTGCTCTGACCCAGCAGATGTCTAAAGGCCCAGTGGACTCAGTCACAGAAAAGGCTCTCTACACACTCAACGAAGACTGGTTACTGTGGCAGGCTCAGGACTTCACCACAATGGTACCACACACACACACACACACACACACACACACACACACACACACACACACACACACACACACACACACACACACACACATCATCAGCACAAGCACACACCAAATGTTCACCTTCACATACACACACCCTTCCTGGATCTAGTGCATGGCAACAGGGGTAGTTGGCAGAAAAAGGAGGAACTGAAGTGGTTGTTTTGTTTGTTACCAGAAAAAGTTGTGGTTTGAGGAGCTCGTCTGTCAAAGAACATCTCTCAATATGCTGGGGCAAAAATGAAAGTGATGTTACCTCATAAAGATCCTCAACAAAAACAGGTCTTCTTAGTTATCTGTTGGTTGTATTCAGCCTAACCTCGAGGCGCATGTGTGTAAATGTATCTAATTAGTATTTTTGTGCTGTGGTTTGTAGATTGGGACAGTTGCACACGCAATGTTGACAGGAAAAGCTATAGCTTTTTTTAGGAAGCTATTAGTAGATATGGCCTCAGTCTCTCTGAAGCAAAATATACAGTTGCTCAGTGGTTTCTTATAACAGAGAAATTAGACCGAGGTATTTATCACAAGAGACGACACCACACAAGATATCCTCCATCTATTCTATCGCTGTAGTGTATAGGTTGAATTTAATGAAGTCCATCAAGTGATATACACAGACATGTGGTTTTATAAAGCTTTAGCTAACTGTGTGGTTTCCCTGACCCAAATAGAAAGACAGTTGGTATGAAGGTTAGCTTCAGTTGTTCGCCATACTGATGAATAGAGCTAATTTCACATGTAATTTTCTAAATAGCCTACATCATGATGTATGTGTGTCTGTTGATTCCAACCCCCCCCCCCCCCCCATCAGAGGCTACAGGTGCTGTTTGCTGTGGGAACAGACGGAGAGGTCAGTGAGCCCCTGGAGGTCAGTGCTCTGGACTGTGACACAGTGGAGCAGGTCAAGGAGAAGATCCTCCTGGCCTTCAAGACCAAGTTTGGCTTCCCCTACAACACCCCTATCAGACAGATACACATCGGTCAGTTGTAGTACCTCATGTGTCCAAGACATTAGGAGAGAATGCAAGAGTGATGAGTGCTAACGAGAATTATGACTCTAAAATCATGCATACCTCAAATGAAAAATATTGATCGATCATACATTCTTTCAAAGGAATGGCTTTCAAATGTTCATTATAATGACTTCTCTCTCTCTCTTTCTTTAACTCTGCAGAGTATGAGAAGGATGGAAGGTTTGTCCCACTAAAGGAGGTGGATGCCAGCTCAGAGGTTCTAGGAGAAGTGACCATGCTCAACACACTCAAGCACTACAAGGTTAGAGAACACTACCAAGCTTCCTGATGCAGGAAATAAGCCTAATCTCACGTTCAATATCTCTCTCTTTATCTCCTATCACCATATTGGACAGAGGTTAAAAAAAAAAAAGAAATTGACATGTAGTTGAAGGCCTATACTGCAAAAATGCAGATTAAAGGTCCAATCACTTGCAGCTGTAGTATTACTCAATGTGGCGCAACCGCAGAAGATCTGCGCTATAGCGAGATTTACATTTAAAGGCAACATTCCTGTGTTTGTGGAGACTGCATTCACGGTAAACCCTGCATATGTCGGCTCAATCGGGAAATACCTTTACATTTCAATCGCGCTATTAACGCTGAAGATACGCAGATCTTCAGCGGTACGGATTGAATCTAGTCCTAGGTAGTTGTAATAACTAGACAGATTAGGTTATCAAATTGTTGCTTAATGTCACCAAACCACATGCACAAATTCGTCAGGTATCTTATAAGCACATTATAAGTAGAGGGTCTCGCTAGAACATCCTTGAAATTGAATCAGAGTACTGAGTACAGTGTACTGCTCTCATTCTGCAGCCTGGTTTTCAAGGCTACTAACAAGCAGTATTAGCTCCATTCAAGGCAGCCTGGCTGGTAGGACTGAGCTGCCCGTGTCACAAGGTCAAACCAGACCACAATTAGATTAGAACTCCTGTACTCGTTATTCGTCTCACTGTAGAACATCACTGTATTTTAGGTCTACCAGCTGGTTGAGAAGCTGGTAACTCAGCATTTATCGACCTTCTAACTCAGTGTGTTTCTACAGGTACCGGATGGAGCGTCCATCAAAGTGCTCTCTAAGACTCATGGCCCTCTGAGTCCTCAGAGCAGCCTGAAAGGTAAGGGTGTCAACAGAGATTGCCATTCTACAGTGCACCATGCCTCGATAGCTCCTGGAGTTGTGGACCTTGTACACGTCACCTCACACTGTATTAAACAGGGAATGAATGGTGTGTGTGTGTGGGGGGGGGGGGGCATTTTGTGAATGCCTACACTACACACAGAGTACACACCAACAGTATTCACACACACAAGCGCATGCTCATCACACTATTGTGAATGCCTACACTACACACAGAGTACACACCAACAGTATTCACACACACAAGCGCATGCTCATAGTTAATGCTCATCACACTACCACACGTGTGCACAGAGTTTGTCAAAGTTTTATTGTATTTATTTATTTTGGCATGGTGGAGTCCCATTGAGACCAAGGTCTATTTTACAAGGGAGCCCTGCGTGACAAACAATTACTCAATCAAGGCAGCATGGGTGTATAAGAAATGCACAAACTAAAAATACAAATCATAAAAAACGACATTCAACAAAACAAACATCCCTCAGTAAAGTTGCGTTTAAAGTAGACATGTTTTGGTCCACATTTACCCTCCCCCTCTTTCTAAAATTGTTATATGGCAGATGTGAAACACAAGTGAGATGCAAAACCACATAACTGTGTCTGCTTATATAAAAAAAACTAACAGAAACCAGGAAGCTATTTAGTACAATTGTCGTTGTTGTGTATTTTTCACAGACGATCAGAACTACTCCACAAAGTACTTCCATCTGGTAAGTGGCAACATGACCTCTGAATTAGTTGTCCCTGATGTGCGTTTGATCTGATTGATTAATAGTGCTCTTTGACCCCAGATTGACCCTGACATTGATCAGGACCAAAAGAACCCGGAGAGGAAGAAGCTGAAACTGAAGGAAGTGTACCTCACCAAGCTGCTCTCCACCAAGGCAAGAGGAACTCACTGTTAACTTACATCCTGACCTGTCAAACCAACCCCTTTCAACCTGCCACTGTCCTCTGATAAATGGTTAACTGAAAGATGGAAATGTCTAGACTTTGCAGTTATGTGAGATCCAGCATACAGTGACTGTGTAACAGTTCCCTTCCCTTCTCATTTCCCTTATGAACATTGCTTTCAAAAAAAAGTGGATAGGTACTAAAGTGGCTTGCTTGGAGCGGTCAGTGCAGTTTCAGTGTAAGGGACATTATATATGGCCATAAACCATCCACTTCCTCCTCAGGTGGCTGTGCATTCGTTTGTGGAAAAACTGTTCAGAACCATCTGGGGAACCCCTAACCTCAATGCCCCGCCTGCCATCAAGTACTTCTTTGACTTCCTGGACGCCCAGGGAGAGAACAAGAGGATCAGTGACCCGGATGTACTACACATCTGGAAAACCAACAGGTATGTGTTCATCTGGGTAATATTCATTAGGTCACACCGTAGCAAAACATTTTTGCAATGGAAAACGAATGAGCGTTTTATTGGACAAGTTCAAGTAGTCCCTCTATTTTTCAGTGTTTTCTTCCATTTGATGCCTAAAGAATATGACCCTGATAGTACACCTGTTTGAGTATGTTTATAGTAGAATCCATCTTTCTTAATGTCTTTCCTCATGTCCAATCAATGTGTTGTATCTACTAATTCAATACTCAAGCCACTAATCACTGTATTGGGATAGTGATAGAATGTTTGACTGGTCCTCTGTCCTGCTCCTTCCCAGCCTGCCCCTGCGGTTCTGGGTGAACATCCTGAAGAACCCCCAGTTTGTATTCGACATGGAGAAGACCCCGCCCCTGGACGGCTGTCTGTCCGTCATTGCCCAGGCCTTCATGGACTCCTTCTCCCTGGCTGAGAAACAGTTGGGCAAGGTGGGGCCAGGACAGAGACATCACAGAATATAATGACTAACACACCTCATATCTTGTGCTTTTGTGTACATTTCTGCAAATCTCAATGTCAAATATGCAAAAAGAGTTTGTGGTTCAACTGTTAAAACGCTACCCTCAAACTTAGTAGAGTGCATATGTCATCAAGAACTGTCATGCTAATCTACGGGTTCAAACATTTTTTGCACAACTTTCAATGTAAAATATACTAGGAGCCATGTAACAGACAGAGGTTGGTGGTTCAAACCTCATCTCTTGCGCAAACCTCAACGTCAAATATACGAAGAGTAGAAAATGTGAAGGAGTCGGTGGTTCAATTCCTGCCTTGCACCCGAGATGTAGGTTCAAAGTTAATTTCTTGTGCTGTTGTGTACGTTTCCACAATTGTCTATGTCAAATATACAAAGAGCCGGGTAAAGAATGTGAAGGAGACAGTGGTCCAATCGTTAAATCCCTGTCTAGCGGCCAAGTGTTTGTAGGTTCAAACCTAATTTCTTGTACGTTTCTGCAACTGTCAATGTCAAATAGACAAAAATAGTTTGTGGCTCTGGTGCAAGAATCTCACCCCGATAAGCACAGGGTTGTAGGTTTGAACCCAGGTGCCAGCTTTCGATTTCATATATTTTTTTTGTATACATTAAATGCGCTATGCATTATGTGGGTTGAATGCTGTAACACAGAATAAAACAATTCATAAAAGTTCCATGATGGCAGTGACCACCCATTACTGCTTATCACTTATTAACCATAATTTATTCACATTACTTTAAACATATATTTCAGTTGTTTAATACATCTGTTTTATTTGATGACTTTAGGATTTCATTCCCAGTCATCATCTCGTCTCTATGGGCGGCAGGTAGCTTAGTGGTTAAGAGCGTTGGGCCAGTAACCGAAAGGTAGCTGGTTCTAATCCCCGAGCCGACTAGGTGAAAAATCTGTCAATGTGCTCTTGAGCAAGGCACTTAACCCTAATTGCTCCTGTAAATCGCTCTGGATAAGAGCGTCTGCTAAATGACTAAAATGTATAGAGCTGCGGTCTGACAAAATCACTATGTTAGTAGTTCTTCAAAGTAAATAAGGCATACTTTTATGACTGCTGAATACCAACTATCAATCACTTAGATCAGGTATTTTCAGGTAGAGATACCTCAATCGTCTTGTCTCCAATGTTCCCTCTAAACTGCACACGCTAGGCCCGCACCTCCTCCAGGACTGCTGCGCAGAAGAAATGCCAGGCCGCAGAGACGCAAGAGATAGAACTTCATTGAGTTCACCTCATTAGTTTGCACTATATAGATTGTTTTTTCTGTGATCGATTCAACATTATATCAGCCCCTTTTCAATGCAACAAACAAATCTAACTTTGTAAGATTGAGGCTGTGATTTTGTTGTAGGCAGAGCCCCATGGAGTAGAATTATATTGGTGGGTAGCCCACTAGGGGTCTTTCAATCACCCGCTAGTGAATGAATGCGTTTTTAAGGTCAGTTCAGAGCTGCTCATGTGAACATTTGTTCATATTCTTTGCCAGTTAGCGTAGTTATAGATAAGTATAGGTCAGCAATGGGGAGTACTGCTTCCTACAAGAGCAGAAAACATGTGGGCTACATTTCAAGCGGTCTTTGAAAAGCTTTCACGTTTCCACTCACAATACCACAAATTTGCTCAGTGCCGCAAAAAATTAGCGCCAACATTGCTTGTCTCTCTTATCTCCCTTTTTGTGTCTGCCTCCCAAATACAGGACAAGTATGATCACAATGGATTGTCATTGTAGTTAATTACGTTTTTTGCAGTAAACTATGTAGAATATTGGCCTGTTGGAAACTACAACTCCCTACTACATCGCACAGATCAGGCTTGATCTGATTTATCGCTAGAGAAACTACGCATTGAGCTCACAGAAAAAAACAAACGAAATGGAATTCAAATAATTGAACCGATGTCGATCAATTTAGTTATTTAAAAACGAAAAATGTCAGTTAAACGCTCAGCAGCCAATGGAAATGTCTGCGATAGGTATAATGCCGGTCTCATAACTTGCAGGCCTCTTAGTATACCTGGCATTGACAATGCTAGAAGCTCAAAAGGTAAGGACACCTATCACCTAGATTTGACATGACTCTTCTACCCTCTCTCTGTTCCAGCATGACCCAACCAATAAACTGCTCTATGCCAAAGATATCGCTCAGTACAAGCAGGAAGTGAGGGCCTACTACAAGCAGGTCAGGGACCAGCCACCAATCAGCAGCGCTGAGTTCAAGGAGTTCCTGCACAAGGAGTCAAAGGTACTGCCCCTCTAGTGGTTCGGCTTTCTAATAAATAATTATTTTGATATTGTGCTTTAAGGACATTACATTTATATTTTTGTTTCATTAGAAACATGAAAACGAATTCAATGAATCAGCTGCCCTCCGTGAACTCTACAAATACATGCAGCGGTACTTTGATGAGGTAAACCGTCTGTCCATCTGTCTAGCTCGCCCCTTAATTGGCATTCATGATTTTTCCCATAAACTTCACACTTCCCCTGCACTGTCTAATCACTTCAACCAGGATTAAAAATCTTGAAAAAGCTGTTGTTCAGGCCAACATCACATGATCACTGTGTAACTGTAAAGCTGCCTGGCACAAAGCCTAGTTCGTGGGAAATGAGAACTGCAGTGGCAGAGCATAGCGTAGCGTAGCATGAAACACAGCCTATGCCACTTCTATGTGGGGTGGTGATTAGGCTGGTTTCAGTTCTTCATTTTGTAGTGATCTACTGTTTTGAGCTCCACAATAGCAGCTGACCATACCTATGCCACATAGAGTTTAAACATATGCCTAGACCTAGTGTGGATTGATAATCCCCCATTGTGGCATATTGCTACTGGCTGATGTCTTAAATTTATGGACACAAGCTGGCCTTTTTTTTTTTGCCCACATGTAAACAAAACAATTGAATGTGTGGTGTCTCCCTGGCAGATTAAACTGAAGTTGGATGAGAATGGCGCCCCCGTGGAGCTGAAGGAGCAACTGCAGCACGTGAAGAGCCTGTTTGACAGCCTCAAGAGCTGTTCCTGGAACTGAGCTCACTCCCTCCCCTTCGACATGCTGAAGGCCAGAAAGCTGTTCTAAGGACCGATGTCCACCCCGCTTTGCTATTCAAAGACTAATATGTCAGGAGACTACATAGAGATTTACAATTTTTTAAGAAAACGAGAGATGCTTTTCAGATTACTGGGATGAACCAAATGATGGCAGAAATTAGCAGGTCAAATTCCAGCCAGACATTTATCCAGAAGCAGGGAATATACTCTTATTCTGAAGCTGGGACTTTTGTTTCCTCAACTGAAGCTGAAAGACTAAAGAAGACTTCAGCGGTTCTAGTGCTAATGGTTCACACAAAAAAGTCATACAAATTTATTTGTATGAATTGCAAATACAAAAACACATACATCTTGAAATAACATTACAAAAAAGTTGTATAAATGTTGTGCAAGTCACAGCTCTTTAGAGCCATTAACCCAACCTTTTTTAACACATAAAACCATTTCTTGTTCAGCCAGAATGCCTTTGGGACTATCACGCTTTTAAAGTTTCAGAGTGATGGCCTTAGTGTAAACATTTGATACAAATCTCACAACAGTCAATTAAAACTCTGAGGAAGTCACTTGTTAGCCATTGAAATCATTCTTTACATAGGCATCAACAGTCAAGGCATGGAAGGACTCCAGTACCGCTACTCACCAAGGAATGTAAACATTGAATGCATGTAGTTCTTTCTCTTTACATTTGATAAGTTTTGTGCCAATAAAATCTAAATGTTTTTAATGTAATATTTGAGATCTCACTGATTAAATTAGAATAGGATCATACATCACCAAACATCACACTTTTAGGAAGTAATAAATCCTATATCTCATAGTTTATGGTGAAGGTCAAGCTCACTCTCTGGGGGTCCGAGTGGGGAGGTCAGAGATCAGGGCAAGAGTCGTGCAGGCCAGAGCCCCTGCTCCTGTCCATGGGAGGCCCCAGTTCCTCCATCTGCTGCTGCTGAGTACAGGCTAACTGCTCCAGCCTCTGACGCAGCAGTGATAACTCTCTCTGGTGCTGCTCCTCCTGAGCGAGAGAGAGGAGGGACAGAAAAGTACACAGATTTGCAGATGTTATCGCAGGTGCAGTGAAATGGACACATAATCCAGAAAAATTGAAAAATTATATAGCATGAGCCATGACTAGAAGTATAAACAAAGTGAGTAAAACAGCATGTAAACATTATTAAAGTGACCAGTGTTAAATGATTATGGACATAGGGCAGCAGTCTCTAAGAGCCAATTTATGCTTGATCCGAAAATGTGGTCAGAGGCACCATATGGATGGTGTGACGCAATTGCGGAGCCTCGGGAGGCACGCAGAGGCCAACTTGAGCTCCGTACCATATCGCCGTGCGTCTCTCAAATTTTGTAACAATGCGGAGGGCTCCGTATAGCTCTGCAGTGACATGATTGGTTGACGGTAGGTGAGGGCAGGAGGTCCTTTATAAACACAAACTCACTTCCTTGACAACTTCCTTCACAACAGCTCTGCGCTGCTTGGTGAAGCACAAGAAGTATGAATGCCCTGACTTCTACAGAGGCCATTTCACCGTAAATGCTGCATGGCCAATGCAGACGTCGGAATGACCATGCAGCGCCTTTAAGGTTCAGGGCAGGGTACTGGCCGCAGGCCGGCTAGTGATTGCTATTTAACAGTCTGATGGCCTAGCAGTTTCTCAGTCTCTCTGTCCCAGCTTTGATGCACCTGTACCATCTCTATGTTATCCGGGTGAACAGGCCATGGCTCGGGTGGCTGAGGTCCTTGATGATCTTCTTGGCCTTCCTGTGACACCGGGTGCTGTAGATGTCCTGGAGGGCAGGCAGTGTGCCCCCCGGTGATGCGTTGGGCTGTCCGCACCACCCTCTAGAGAGCCCTGCGGTTGCGGACGGTGCAATTGCCGTACCAGGCGGTGATACAGCCTGACAGGATGCTCTCACCTAGCTATTCCTTTCAGGACCAGACCCCCCCCTGTCCACATAATGTTATTCATCATGATCTAAAAGTAAAACTGATCCTATATCAGCACTCCTACTCTGAGACTGGCCCATCACCAAGGTGATGAGGTATATGAGAATGTACCCGGCTTCAGTGTACTCACGTGAAGGCTAGGCCCCTCAGACCCGGGTACGAGGATGGAGATAGGGCCGAGGCCGGGGGTGGAGGTCATGAGGGCGGGGCCTGTGGCAGAGGTCACCTGGTTGCCCAATAGGAGGCGTCGGAACTCGCTGTGTCGGCGCTGCAGCTCCTTCAGTCGTCTGTTGAGGTGGGCATGCTCCTCTGTGTAGGAGGGACGCCTGGGGAGGAACACACATATTGGTGTTAAAACACACACACAGTCATTAACAGACACAGACACAGTAAGAATATATACATACTTATTGGCTGAGCTGGTCTGTAGCTCCAGCTCTGCCATCTTAGCCTCCAGTAGTTGGATCTTATCCTGGTATCTCTTCTCCTTGTTCTCGGTCATGTTTTTCCTCTAGAAAAAGACACAGAGAGAGATTTAGAGGTCAGAGAGACATCAGAAAAGGGAGGAAGAGGAGCAAAGGACGAAGGAAAGAAAAGTGAAGATGGAGGTGAAAGGAGGATGGGGAAAAGGATGGGAAAAAGGAGGAGGTAGCGAAAAGAGGCAGGTACCTTTTTCTGTGCCAGCGCGGCCCTTTGTAGTTTCTCCTTAGCCTGGCCGTACTTCTCCTGCAGCTCTGCACCCATCTCCTGCAGTTTGTGTTTCTCCTCTAACCACTCCACACGACGCTCCTCCACCAATCTGCAGAGAGAGCGAGGATGGTTAGAATAGAAACCACTTGATGGTTCCAACAGTATCATTTCTAACTGTTCTATTCCTCCTACTCTTGACATAGACAGCATATCCATACTGTATACAGACCACAGTATAAAGGTGATGTGTTGTACCTCTCGGCTTCGTGTTGGGTCCTCTCAGCTTGTGAGCGGGCGCTCCTCAGGTCCTCCCGGGCCCTCTCCAGGGTGTCCCTCAGACGCTGGTTGGCCTCCAGAAGCTCAGCCTCGGAGTGGGACAACGTCCCCAGCTGCACCCCCAGCTCGTGGTTCTGCTGTGAGAGGGAGGGACAGGTACGTGGTCAACTCAATGTTGTTTGGACATTAACATTAGCCAATCAATGTTGAAAGGGCAATAAAAATGGAATGTCAGTCAGGCGCTGAGCCTCAGGCAGTTTAGTACCTGTCTCAGGTCAGCATTCTCTGTCTTCTGTCTCTCCAGTTCCTCCAGCTGAGAGCCCTGCTGCTGCAGTTTAGTCCTGACACATGCAAAACACAAAGGCTCATTAACACACAAAGGGTCATGCATACTGTATATTAGTAATGCATACTATACACAGGTACAGTAACACACCTCTTACTAACCTGAGGTTCTGCAATTCCTTACGGGCAGACTCCTCCCCCAGCTGGGCGCCACGGAGACGCTCCTCCCACTCCTCTTTCTGGGCGTTGGCAGCAGCATCCTGCAGCGCCCTCTGCTGCTCCAGCTCAGCCAGACGATCCTCCAGCACCAACCTGAGGACACACACACACACATATTATATAGACACACACCAGTGGACTGCTGAGGGGAGGACGGCTCATAGAAATGTCTGGAACGTCACAAATGGAATGGCATCAAACATGGAAACCATGTGTCTTATACCATTCCACTAATTCCGCTCCAGCCATTACCACGAGCCCGCCCTCCCCAATTAAGGTGCCACCAACCTCCTGTGGACACACACACGATCGATGTACACAACTTCAACAAAGTAGTCTGAGACAGTGTGTATGTATGTTCGAGAGAGAGAGAGAGAGAGATCCTCACTTCTCCTCATGCACGGTAGCGGTTTTGTGGAACTCCTCCTCGCGAGCGGCCTGCACCCTCCGGACGAGATCCCTCTCCCTCTCAGCCAGCACCTCCTTCTGTCTCTCCACCGTCCCCTTCAACACCTCCACATCAGACTGCATACCTGACAGAGAGAGAGAGAAGAAAGGAAGGGGGAGAGAGAGAAAGTTGAAGGAAAGAGTTAAGTTTGCAGACTAAAATGAGTGTGATGTACAGTACATGTATACTCAAAACACATGAGGAGCTTTTTTGCGGAGTTACCTTCCATTTGTCCCTGTAGTGTGTCTCTCTCCCTCTCCACCTCCCCTCTAGACCTGGCACACTCCAGCTTCACATTGGCCACCTCCAGCTTGTGGGAGTGCCTCATGCCCTCCATCTGAGAGAAACAGATGAGAGACTAGCATGAGCACACAGCAAAGGGGTTATGGTGGGGACTGTAAGTTGCTCTGGATAAGAGCATCTACTAAATGACCAACAACAAAAAGAAGACCAAAAATACCTATTTTTATGAGAGGCGAGGCATGAGTAACACGGCTGATGACCTCTGTGGTTAGAGGTTAAGGATTAGGGGTCAGAGGTCATATAGGTACTGACCTGGCTGGTGAGAGTGTTGACCTCTCTCTCAGCCTTGTGTAGTCTGCCGGTCAGCTGGGTGTTCTGTTCATGACTCAGCTGCAACTCACTCCCCAGACGCTCCAACTGCAGGCGCAGTGACTGCCTCTCTGCCTGAAACACAATCAATGTATTAATTATTCCACAAATCAATCAAGCACACACAGTAAAGACATTCTACCTAAGTTAGGACTTACTCCATCTACAGATTTATTTCATCATGAAGCTTAAGTTTCAAAGTGACAGTAACAGTTAAAGATTGACTGACATACCGAGACCACAAGTTTCTTACCTCCAGAGACTTGGCTGCAGCCTGGGATTCTGCGAACTGGCGGACCTGGATGCGCTGCACGTTCTCGGCTTGCTGGCCTGAGTTGTCCCTCTGTGCCCGGAGCTCAGCCACCTCAGCCTCCAGGCCCTTCAGACGCAGGTGGAGCTGGGCCTTCTCTCTCAGCAGAGACTCCACGCGTTTCCCATCTCTAGACGGGTCTGTGCCCTGATACTGGGCCATCAGCTCCTCTCTGTCCCTTTCCAGCCGTGATACCTGAACACACAACATATCAGAAGAGCAACGTCTGGGCCTCCAGAGTGGCGCAGCGGTCTAAGGCACTGCTTTGCAGTGCTGAGGCGTCACTACAGCCTGGGGTTCGATAGGGCGGTGCACAATTGGCCCAGCGTCATCCGGGTTAGGGGAGGGTTTGGCCCGGGGGCTTTCCTTGAATGCATAGTGCCAACTGTAAAGTTTGGTGGAGGAGGAATAATGGTCTGGGGCTGTTTTTCATGGTTCGGGCTAAGCCCTTTAGTTCCAGTGAAGGGAAATCTTAGCTCTTCAGCATACAATGACATTCTAGACCAGGGGTGTCAAACTCATTTTAGCTCAGGGGCCACATGGAGGAAAATCTATTCCCAAGTGGGCCGGACCGGAAAAATCATGGTATATATAACTTAAAAACAACAACTTCAGATTGTTTTCTTTGTTTTAATACGATCAACATACAACATAAAGCTGGAGCCTGAGGACAGTGTGTCCAAAATAGTACAAGCACAACATCACTATTAATCATAAAACACGTCAAATTTATTTGAAAATTCTAAAGAAAAAGAACACACAAACACACAATGCCTCAGTGATTAACAGAACTGTTTCACAGATCACAGAACTATATCAGGGTGTCATTTCTCAGGCAGAAATGTAGATAAAAATAATGAAATCCTGTTCCCCAAACAAGTGCAAGAACCACAGAGTCAAGAATAGGTTAAATATACAAATAAAATAAAATCAATTAAAAACAATAGCACATCAACATAAAAACATATAAACATAAAGCTGGAGCCTGAGGACAGTGTCCAAAAGCACAACATCACTATTAATCATAAAACACCGCAAGTTATTTGAAAGTTCTGAGGACAAAGAACACACAAACACACAATGCCTCAGTGATTAACAGAACTGTTTCACAGATCACAGAACTATATCAGGGTGTCATTTCTCAGGCAGAAATGTAGATAAAAATAATGAAATCCTGTTCCCCAAACAAGTGCAAGAACCACAGAGTCAAGAATAGGTTAAATATACAAATAAAATAAAAACAATTAAAAACAATAGCACATCAACATAAAAACATATAAACATAAATCTGAAAGCGTTGCTCAAACTCCCGTAACGGTCCCGTTATTTTATCTTTGAACCACTTCATGTCTGCCACATTTTTCAGACAGGGGAAGTGAGCTGCATCACCACCGGCAAGTTGCATCTCCCACAATGACAGCTTCAACTTGAAAGAACGTATGCGGTCATAATACTGCGTGACAACTTTGTTGCGCCCTTGCAGCTGTTTGTTCAAGTTATTCAGGTGCTCTGTAACATCCACCATAAATGCAAGGTCCTGCATCCATTCTGCGGAATGAAATTCTAACACTGGTTTGCCCTTTTCTTCCATGAGCTGTTCAATTTCTTCTCGTAAATCAAAGAAACGCCTCAGCACAGCACCTCGGCTTAACCATCTTACCTCAGTGTGGTATGGCAGGCCATAGATGTGGTCTTTCTCTCTGAGAAGGCTGTCAAACTGACGGTGATTCAGGCTTCTGGATCGGATGAAATTAACAGTTTGGATGACCACCTTCATGACGTTATCCATCTTTAATGACTTGCAACACAAAGCCTCCTGGTGCAAAATACAGTGAAAAGTTAAAAAATCACATCCTCCATTTGCAGATTGCACTTTCTCTCTGAACTTTCTCACAACGCCTGCTTTTTTCCCGATCATTGAGGGCGCACCATCTGTAGCCAGGCTGACAGCGCGGGACCAGTCCACTCCGACCCTGTCCAGCGCGCCGACGAGTGCGGTAAAAATATCAGCTGCTGTCGTTGTATCTGTCATCGGCACCAACTCCACGAACTCCTCGGTGACGGTCAATGTGTCATCAACTCCGCGGATGAAAATGGCCAGTTGTGCAACATCTGTAATGTCCGTGCTTTCATCAATTGCAACCGAAAACGCAATAAATGACTTTACTTTTTGCTTCAACTGGCTGTCCAAATCCACTGAAAGATCGGAAATCCTGTCTGCAACTGTGTTTCTTGTCAGGCTGATATTTGCAAAAGCCTGCCGCTTTTCAGGGCACACAATCTCCGCTGCCTTCATCATGCACGTTTTTACAAATTCACCCTCACTAAATGGTTTTGAAGCCACTGCGATTTCATTAGCAATGAGGTAGCTAGCTTTCACTGCAGCGTCACTGATGTCTCGGCTGTGAGTAAACACAGACTGCTGTTTCTTCAGACCCGCCAACAGTTCATTCACCTTCTCTCATCTCCGCTGTCCTTGAAAGTTGTCATATTTGTCGGCATGAAGACTCACATAGTGGCGATGAAGGTTATATTATTTCAGCACTGCAACATGCTCTGAACACACCAAACATACAGCTTTCCCATTCAATTCCGTGAATAAATAGGATGACCATTTTTCTTGGAACACTCTGTACTCTGCGTCCACTTTTCTCTTTTTTGACAGAGACATATTGGGGCAATGAGGGTGCCAAAGCACATAATGTTAAAAGTAGAAGCCGTAATAAATATTGCGGGCAAAACAAAGTAGCTCATTGGCTGCACGTGCTTGACCTACTTGCTCTGCCCTGGTATAAACAGTTTGCTTGCTTAACACAATTGCGCCATCCAGTGGACGCAATTGGAACAGCAGTTTATTTTATTGAAAAATTGCAGCGCATTTTATACTTTACAAAATTATTATTATTATTATTTTTTTTTTTTTTATCATCTCACGGGCCGGATTAAACCCGTTTGCGGGCCTGATCCGGCCCGCGGGCCGGACGTTTGACACCCCTGTTCTAGACGATTCTGTGCTTCCAACTTTGTGGCATTAGTTTGGGGAAGGCGCTTTCCTGTTTCAGCATGACAATGCCCCCGTGCACAAAGTGAGGGCCATACAGAAATGATTTGTCGAGATCGGTGGGGAAGAACTTGACTGGCCTGCACAGAGCCCTGACCTCAACCCCATCGAACATCTTTGGGATGAATTGGAACGCAGACTGCGAGCCAGGCCTAATCGCCGCAACATCAGTGCCCGACCTCACTAATGCTCGTGGCTGAATCGAAGCAAGTCCCCGCAGCAATGTTCCAGCATTTAGTGGTAAGCCTTCCCAGAAGAGTGGAGGCTGTTATAGCAGCAAAGGGGGGACCAACTCCATATTAATGCCCATGATTTTGGAATGAGATGTTCGATGAGCAGGTGTCCACATACTTTTGGTAATGTAGTGTATATCGAAAGACAAACATATCAGATCTCACTTTTTTTTTTTTTTTTTTTACATTCTCTCTCACACGCACGGACACACACCTCAGCATCAAAGCGGATCTTCTTCTCCTCCAGTATGCGAGCGCTCTCCTCTCTCTGGTGGTCAAACTCAGACTTCAGGAAGGTGTAGTCGTACCGCAGCTTGTTATACTCAGACCTGTACTTCTCAGTCTCCTGCAGGGAACACAGAGAGAAGAGGGCTGGTTATAATCAAGGAGGAGAAACAGAGAAAGTTTAATTTGATGTACTGTTTTTTCATTGTCAATAATCTGACAGTGTTAAGTGTGATGGCCCACTCTTCTCTGCCCTCAAAAACATTCAACGCTTAGTTCTCAGTTGCTATGGAGATGGCACTTACAGCTGTGACAGTTCGAGAGCAGGTGGAGCTAAAGTGTCAGAAACAGTAAAAAGCTATCAATAGCAGCTGAAGCTGGATAAAAGCAGTACAAAGTATAAAAAAACAGAAGCAGAGGCAGTCAAAGGTGGTTAAAAGCAGCCAGGAGCAGTAGAGAACAGTAAATAGCATTAGAGAACAGACAGAAGCGTTCTGGGGGGCGAGGCTCACCTCCTCTAGTTTGTTGAAGCGCTCTCTGACAGGCCCCTCCAGCTCCTGCTGCACCTGGGCCCTCAACAGCTCCAACCGCTGGGGGGTCAGCACCTTACAAAACAAACCGACTGCTGTAAACACTGCCATACACAAAGGGACACTAGCGTAGTCATAGGTCAGTAGGTGTGTTTTCTATGGACTAGCTCCAGTACCTGTAGTCGTAGCTCCTCCAGCTCCCTGGTCTTGTCCAGCATCTCTCCTCTGAGTTCAGCCAGCAGCAGCTGCAGTTTCTCCTGGACAGTCTGCTTGTCACTGAGGAGACGCTTCAGGTCCACCTGCCCCCGGGTAAACTCATCCTGCAGCCTGGGACAGACAACACAGTGGAGGAGATGTATAGAAATGTGCACACATCACACACACACATACTTCTCCCGGGCTGTTACCTGGTATGTTCAGCCTTGAGTGTCTGGTAGTTAGTCTTATGGTTCTCACATCTCATCCGCTCGTCGATCAGCATCTTCTGCAGCTCCATGTCGGACCCCCCCAGCTTCACCGTCCCCCCGGGGTCCAGGCTTGGGAGCAGGGGGGCAGACTGGGCTAGGGCAGAGGGATTCATCTCACCCCTAGTGGATAGATAGATAGATGAGGTTAGGGAAAGTTAGAGAGCTGCAGGTTGTTCCACTCCATCCATGTCTAAATAAATCATCCCATTAGTATGAAAGATTGACATCATAGCACGATCCACTTCCTCATCTACACAGGCTTTGGCTCAAAAAAATTAATCATAAAACAGAACCAACTTCATTAGGGAAGAGACTGTCAGTGCTCTCCTCTGCTTGCAGTTGTAAGGATGGTGTGGTGGGTGGCTTGGGACAAATTGCAGTTGTTACCATGGTAACCCTAAATTCCCCTGGTCTTTGTGCAAATGACAACCGCTTAGGTAACTAGACTGCCTCGGTCTCAAGTGATTTCTCCACCTTTTGTTGTGGATACGCGGGGCCAAGGCCAGAGAGGGATGATTATGCTTGATTGCAAACACTGCCCTCGACATCTTGGCCTCATCATCTCAAGCACCCCACCCACCCTGGAAATGTAGCTAATCAAAGAACAAAGACAGAATGTCAGACTCAGAATACAGGCTAGGCAATCCAGCAAAGTAAAAAAAACTGTCCCAACATTGTACCCTAAACAAATAGTTCCGCTGACTTGCTGACTGTCTTGCCGGGACCATACTTGCAATGACAGTGGTGAGTAACTTTAGCTAGCTAGTTGATAGCATAACAACTGTTTGGCTGATTACTGTCGCACAAAAACAAATCGCAAGGACACAGATCGCAAAGCTGTCATCATTAGCTAGCCAGTCATCTAGATAAATAGCTATTGCCACTCTTTTCGAAAGTGGCGCTTTAACTCCCGCGGTTCTAGCCAACTAGAAACTAGTTAACGTAACGTACGCTAGCGTGCTAGCAACTGGTCACTGAACAATGTCAAATCAGTTATCAAGCTAACTTAAAAGTAACTGGCTAGCTCTTGGGCACAATTTAGTGTTTCTTCCTTGAAGCTACCACTGTAGCGAAAATGAAAAATAATATGCATTGTTTTGATCGTTGCTTACCTCTTGTCTTGAACTAGACTCCTTGACAAAACTAGCTTTTTTTATACTGCAGAGAACTACATATTCGCATGAGATCATGGGAGATTTATCTTAACTCGGCTTACATTTTTGCCCCCATGTGGTTAAATGGCCACATTACATAGGCTCTTGGAAAAGGCCTAGTGAGTCCTGAACTCTTGCCACAATTAATTTGTTATTCAGTTTGATAAATTTTCACAAATTGAATGAAAGAGGTTCTGCAGTGTGTATTGTGTAATTGACCAGTTGTTGATGTTAAATGACTGATGCCACAGATGACCTGATTTCAGACAAGAATCACACATACACTAATATTCAATGCTCATGAGCAGATTGTCTTGACCAGTTTTATTTCTTCTTGTTTTTAACCACATTTGGACTGTTAACAGAAGTCCACACTGTTCTCAGTTCTCATTTGACACACTGTACAACATACACCTACCAAGAGTACAGGGATAACAGTTAGTCATGCTGCCGGAATTATTTCTAAATAAACCCCTGTAACAAAACAGGAACGTTAAAACAATTCTCTCCTGCACTGAGCTCATATTAACAAAAATGAGATCTATGCTACATACTCACTGAGTAACATATGATAAAAAATGTTAACGATTCAACAAGAAAAAATATTTGAATCATATGTATCTTCACTTTCGCCATACTAAGTAGCTTTGGAATCAGATTTAATTCATGTCTGGATCAAAACTACTATTCAATTCGTAAACATGAGTGGCCCAAAGAAATCTAGTGATTTCCACATTGCATAGTGAGCTACAGTGCTATAAGAGAGGAAAGGTAGTGTCAACCACTGTATTTATGTAGTAATGGAAGTATGGATAGCTTAAGATACACATGGCTTACTTCCTATGGCTACAAAATAGAAATAAAGACAATTGAATAAAGGATAATAACAGTATCCATAAATGAACAACATAAATTGATGAACTCAAACACTCACATTCCATACCCACAAGGCATGTAAGAAGTGCTGTGCTGGAATGTTATAATTGTTATAATTACAAAAATAACACTTCTTCAGCATGTTGAGGCTGAAATACAACCATTGACTTGGCCCAAATGATAAATACACAAAACATCCCACTACTATTCAATTCAAGTTTGCTATACAGTGGGGAGAACAAGTATTTGATACACTGACGATTTTGCAGGTTTCCCTACTTACAAAGCATGTAGAGGTCTGTCATTTTTATCATAGGTACACTTCAACTGTGAGAGACAAAATCTAAAACAAAAATCCAGAAAATCACATTGTATGATTTTTAAGTAATTAATTTGCATTTTATTGCATGACATAAGTATTTGATCACCTACCAACCATTAAGAATTCCGTCTCTCACAGACCTGTTAGTTTTTCTTTAAGGAGCCCTCCTGTTCTCCACTCATTACCTGTATTAACTGCACCTGTTTGAACTCATTACCTGTATAAAAGACACCTGTCCACACACTCAATCAAATAGACTCCAACCTCTCCACAATGGCCAAGACCAGAGAGCTGTGTAAGGACATCAGGGATAAAATTGTAGACTGGGATGGGCTACAGGACAATAGGCAAGCAGCTTGGTGAGAAGGCAACAACTGTTGGCACAATTATTAGAAAATGGAAGAAGTTCAAGATGACGGTCAATCACCCTCGGCCTGGGGCTCCATGCAAGATCTCACCTCGTGGGGCATCAATGATCATGAGGAAGGTGAGGGATCAGCCCAGAACTACACGGCAGGACCTGGTCAATGACCTGAAGAGAGCTGGGACCAGTCTCAAAGAAAACCATTAGTAACACACTACGCCGTCATGGATTAAAATCCTGCAGCGCACCCAAGGTCCCCCTGCTCAAGGCCCGTCTGAAGTTTGCCAATGACCATCTGGATGATCCAGAGGAGGAATGGGAGAAGGTCATGTGGTCTGATGAGACAAAAAATAGCTTTTTGGTCTAAACTCCACTCGTCATGTTTGGAGGAAGAAGAAGGACGAGTACAACCCCAAGAACACCATCCCAACCGTGAAGCATGGAGGTAGAAACATCATTCTTTGGGGATGCTTTTCTGCAAAGGGGACAGGACGACTGCACCGTATTGAGGGGAGGATGGATGGGGCCATGTATCCTGAGATCTTGGCCAACAACCTCCTTCCCTCAGTAAGAGCATTGAAGATGGGTCGTGGCTGGGTCTTCCAGCATGACAACGACCCGAAACACACAGCAAGGGCAACTAAGGAGTGGCTCCGTAAGAAGCATCTCAAGGTCCTGGAGTGGCCTAGCCAGTCTCCAGACCTGAACCCAATAGAAAATCTTTGGAGGGAGCTGAAAGTCCGTATTGCCCAGCGACAGCCCCGAAACCTGAAGGATCTGGAGAAGTTCTGTATGGAGGAGTGGGCCAAAATCCCTGCTGCAGTGTGTGCAAACCTGGCCAAGACCTACAGGAAACGTATGATCTCTGTAATTGCAAACAAAGGTTTCTGTACCAAATATAAAAAGTTCTGCTTTTCTGATGTATCAAATACTTATGTCATGCAATAAAATGCAAATTAATTACTTAATCATACAATGTGATTTTCTGGATTTTTGTTTTAGATTCCGTCTCTCACAGTTGAAGTGTACCTATGATAAAAATTAGACCTCTACATGCTTTGTAAGTAGGAAAACCTCCAAAATACTTGTTCTCCCCACTGTATGTTAATTATTGTGAAGCAGTCGCTGGCCGGTCAATCATCCCCCCCCATTCAAAACCCCTTCATACACTAAGGCACATTCATTCCTTGGGGAAATTCGCTGGTCATAACATCAGTTATTTTCTATTTAACTTAAAAAATACTAATGGAAGTACATTAAAATAACACTTTTTTTTACACTATAATGTAATACAGTGTGGTCAAAGCACAGGTGGAAATTAACACACACAACAGTTATGTACAACAATGACAAAAAAACATAAAAAATAACTTACAAATCTATAAGTTCTGTACAGCATTTTTGTGAGGGACATGGCTCGTTTGGAAAGTAGTTATGCCCTCTGACTTGTTACATCATTTTTCCTGGGTATCGGTTAGCGTCTGGCAGTCGATCTTCAACTTGAGCTGCAAGACACGAGGAGGAAAACCGACAATAAGTCCTCTAACATCAAACTCCAAAAAGAGCAAGCCTGACAATGGCAAGGGACAACTCATCTCATATAAACCTTTTCCTAAGGTTTAGTCAGTGAGAGCAGAGCTTGTTCACCTGTCTGCTGCCTCCTGTTCTGCCTCTGTGGGGCTGCCATCTGGTTGTGATGACGAGGCTTTGAGTTTACTGGCATCTGAAAGGAGACAGAGCCCATGGTTAGAGACCACTCAGTGGTGACAGTCAGTATGCCACTAGAGTACTGATTCAGGGTCAGGATAAACACACCCCCACCCGTCTCGCCGCGTACCCTGTAGCCAGCGGATCTGCGTGGCGGGCCCGTAGCCCTGTTCGTTCTTTGCGGCGATGCGGAAGACGACAGCTGGCCGGTTGGGGGCGGAGCTGTCGATGTAGGCGTTGGCCAGGTGGGCGGGGCTGACGGTGCAAGAGGTCTTGGTGCCGCGGTAGATCCTGATGAAGGCCAGCTGGCCAGGACGCTCAGAGCTGCTGGACCGGCTCTTCCTCACCGCCAGGTACATGGAGTACTCCAGGATCTTACCTGACGGAGAGGTGGGGGAGTCCCACGTGATGTGGACCGAGTCATTAGCCTGGGGGGAAGGAGAGGGGTTGATGTATAAAGGATGAGAGGAAAAGCAGGTTATTTAGGTGAAACTGATTCACATATATACGATAAAACGAGATAAAGATATTGTGAAACTAAAGTAGGCTGTAGGAGTGTACTGTACCTTGGTGATCTTGACAGCAGAGGGCGCTCCGGGGAAGCCGGGCTGGCAGGTTTTGAACTCGCTGGCAGGGCTGAAGTCTCCCTGACCACAGCTGTTGATGCCTGCTACTCTGAACCTGTAGGCTACACCTGGACACAACTCCTGCTTCTCCCTCCACTCATAGTCCTGAGGCCCCTGCAACTTCATCTGTGGGAGTGGTGTGTGTGTCAAATCAGGAAATCAATAAACAGAGATTAGAGACAAATTTACAAAAATGAGTGCTAGCTGAAGATGGTTTCTACATGTTATCTGCACACATTCTGGGCATGTTTTTTCATTATATACTGTCATTTAAGATTCAAACCAAGATGTGGTTTACCTCTTTAGTATTAGTGGGTCTGCTGTAGATGGTGGGATTAAAGACATTCTCAGGTGGCAGGTAGTAGTGGGTAACCTCAGAGAACAGGGTTTTGAACACTCCAGCATCAAACCACTCAGACTCATCTGATTTCTCACCAGATACCTACCGGGCACAGACAGGGGTTACTTCCATCAGTCTCTATGGTAGGAAAATGAATAACTTCTTTACTATTCTTATTCTACCTTGCACGTGACAGTGTTGGGATCTGAGGAAGTGGTGTCAGGTTCTTGTCCTGTGAATGAGTAAGGACTGTCATTGGTTATACCGATGAGATTCAAACCACACTCATTATCAGTGCCCCATACTGATAGAGTAAAAAGCTAGCTTGGGGTCCATGCTGTTACCTGGCTGGTGTTCACTGCTCGCCACTGTGTCCGAGGGCTGGGAGGTTTTTGTGGGGTCACCCTCCTGTCCCAAGGGCTCAGAGTGTGTTTCTCTACTAGCATCACTCTCCCCCTCTGGATGGGGGCCCCTAACAGCCTCTGACACTTCCATGGGAGTCTCCGCCTGCCCTGCCGCCACCTCCTGGCGTGGGGGGGGGGGGGGGGGGAGACAGCAGTATCCGGTGTCAGTCAACGTAGCATTAACAATCAGGATGTAAGATTTAGCTTAGCTGTTACGGTCTCAATGGCAGTACTAACACCATCTGAATATAGCACTTTCCCAGCACTGTAGCTAAGACAACTGGATATGGATATAAGGGTCACCATCTGACCTGTTGGGACGTCTTCTGGGCTTCCTGTGAGGTGGGGTCATCTGGGACCTGAGCTGACTGGACATCTGGAGGACAAAGAGCACATCAAGCATAGCTTTACATATATACCCCTTCTTAGATCTTAGATCTCTTAGCCTGCGTCAACCTTCAACCCCGGCCCAGTACAGACGTCAACATGGCCTTGAGTGGACCAGATGGCCCGGGACAAAGGCTTCTGCTTCTAAACCACTTTCAAAGCCAATAGCTTGGTATCAGACAGAACACCTCTCAAGGCCATGTGAAATTCACTGGCTGTGGTCATTTCTATTCAAATGAGTGGTTTCTGATTGGTTGTGCGTGAGCAGCAGGTAGACTTCTCCTCTCACCTGATTGTTCCTGGGGGTTCCTCTCCTGGGCACCTGTGCTGGGTGGGGCTGTGGGGTTGTCTAGGGTGTTAGAGGGAGAGACGGGCTGCAGCTGGAGGAGGTAGCACTCTGCTGCCGGTAGGGGGCGCCAGGCCACATGGAGCATGCTGACAGTGGACTTGACCAGTAGAACTGCTGCTGGGGTGGAGGGCCGCTCTGAAAACCGTCACAGTTAGGTTGTAGCAGCAAAATGGCCTAGCAGGTAGCAATATCCATTTAACTTCAGGGTTGCTATTGTGAAAAAATGAGAAATACACTCTCTCCATATTAAAATATGCTTTGAAGATGGTATGACTCTGCAGCACATATTGAGCTACAGTAATAAGACATATGCTGATATTAATAGTATCCTTGTCTCTCTTCTCACCTGTCTCCAGGTACCACAGGTCCTTGCAGCACACTTGGTAGTTCCAGCTCTTCCGGTAGCCGTCACGGCCGCTCCAGATGTAGAGGCGGGAGCCGATGGAGGCAGCACAGTGGCCTGCCCTGGCTCTGGGGCCCCCGCTGCTGGGCTGGGGCTCTTCCTGGTCCCCCTGGCCCTGCTGGTCCTCCTGGCTCACTGTCTGCCCCTGTTGCTGATCTGGGCCTAGGCTCTGCCACGTCATGGTGTCTGATATCAACAGGAAAAGGGTTCAACTGTTTAAGCACTTTGTGACATCTGCTGATGTAAAAAGGGCTTTATAAATTAATTTGATTGATTTAACCTTACTGGGTTCAATTCAATATGATGATCCTCATAATATGAATTGAATTAAATTATGTGACCAGTCAGATACCCTAAGTGATAACATTTTACATTTACATTTTAGTCATTTAGCAGACGCTCTTATCCAGAGCGACTTACAGTTAGTGAGTGCATACATTTTTCATAATGGCCCCCCGTGGGAATCGAACCCACAACCCTGGCGTTGCAAACGCCATACTCTACCAACTGAGCTACGCGGGGCAATAAAACCTTGCCTGGAAATGCAAGACACAGATGACTACAAGCACGATTAGCAGTCATACATTCTGTAGCACTCGATTGCTCCACATTGAACGGCCCACTTCTTTCAGACAAATTGGAGGAGGTTGTAGTAATACAAAAATAATATAAAAATAACAGCAAATATGATCACAAGAGGGGAAAAAACTAACACGCTTCACTTCAGAGTTCTGGTGCTGATAGGAACATGTTCTTTCCAAACTCTAAAAGCTAGGACTATGAATACTACATTTATCAAATACTCCAAGTGCAAGATATGTCCACAGTCCACTATCTTACCTAGATAGAAACAAATATGTTCTCAGAAATAAAAACGACTTCAGGCCAAACTGAGCTGCTTTGAACTTGTGGTCAAGTTCCTGGAGAATGTCAAGTTCGTGGCAGGGGAGTACTTCAAGTGTTTAAGTAACTATTGTTCACATTCACACTCAACCCAATCACTCTCACACACACAAAAATACAATATATTCGCATAGTGGTCCTAAGGTTACTAATAGTATAGCCTGTACGACCTACAAGGACCAGCCTAGAAACACATTTGGGCCATGGCTGCCCTAAAGACACAGGTAGTAACATCTGGACCAGGGATAAAGCACACCAACCACTGGTCCACCAGAAAAATAAGAGCCAAGCTATCAATAGGAAAATAAAAGGAAACCAAAAAGGAAACCGGAGGCATCAACTTTCACTGCATGACAAGCAGAAACATATTAAGCGTAAGGAGTCACTAGACTTTTAAAAACACAGTTCATAGATTTGGTACAAAGGTACTAAAATGTATTGTAAGTTTAACATCTGAGTAATGCATGACTTAAAAAAGTCACCCCTTCAAAATAAAAGCTTGTCTAAGATTACCCCAAAATATTCAGGTAAAGTCATGAGGAAAGCCAGTAATAAGCTGGTAAATAAGTGATAAGCTTGTAATAATGAGTATGATACTGACCTAAGTTGAGCACGGATAAGGAGTTGGTACAGATCCATTCAGCTCCCAGGGCATTAGGTTTGTCTGTCTCTGGAACGGGGACCCATCCCCCGAAAACATACATCCTTCCCACACAGGGGCAAAGCAAAAAAACTAACCCATATTAGGCAAACATCCATGATACCACACAAACATATACAGTACACACAAAATAAGTATTTCCATTACTTGTTTCCTATAACGTTGGCAGAGTGAAGGCTTCTGGGTAGAGGAGGGGGTCCTTTAGTGTCAGGAGTAGACCATGTCATAGATTCTAAAAGGCAGACAGAAGAGAGTGGATTCAGACAGCCAGTTAGATTACCTCACTTCAATCAGTTCATCGCCACAACCACGAATGCAAGGTTGCGGTTTATGGAAACTGAAGGTTGGTTACAGCTACAGCAACCTGAATTCACACCAAGGAGGTTAGTTAATTCAAAGAAGCATGGTTGTAGACTGAGGTGAGGTTACCGAGGTCAAGCTGCCAGAGGTCGTCAAGGCGACTGCCTCTCATCCCTCCGAAGATGTAGAGTTTGGGGGAGCCTGTCCCAGTGTATGCCACCGAGGTGTGGGACTCTCGAGCCCACGGACCCACACCCTTAGTATCCGGAATGTTCCAACCCTTCACCCCTGACACGGACTGCAGCTCCAGCTCATAAAAGTCATCCAGGTACCTGCAGAGGGGAAACAGAGACAGCCAGTGGGATGAGAACTAGCCTGGTCCAAGATCTGTTTATGCTGTCTTGCCAACTCCTATGGTCATTGGTGTGACCAAACAGATCTGGGTCCAGGCTAGATGAGAACAACATTAGTGACAGAGCAAGCATTAAGGTTTCTTATGATTATCACAACCCTCAATACCCTGATTAGAGAAGTTGCGTTGAAGACTGTTGGAGCTAGGTACATAGCTCCATACCTTGGGATATTGCCATTGGGGTCCTCACTGTCATTGGCCAGCCCCCCGAACAGGTAGCACTTGTTCCCAATGAGGGTGAAACTGTGTCCGAGGCGGGGACAGGGGGGCGGCATGCCGTTCTTGGGCGGCCTGGGTTTCAGCTTCTTCCACAGCCAGCGGCTCGCCTGATAGACAAGGGGTCAGAGGTCAAACATAGCATCTTATCCATCAGAGTGACTACATACCATCTACTGTACAAACTAAGGGGGAAAGACGCTATACTTGTGAAGACCTTTCATCAGAGCTACAGGTCTGTGATTGACAATGCTGCTGCACACTCTTCACCTTATGCATAAAACATGACAGGAGGATCCCGATTACTGAAGACACTAGTGAGTGTGAGAGCCTCACCTGTAGCTCGTACAGGCTGTTGTTGTATTTGCCAAACTCCACCATGCCTCCAAAGACCAGGATGCGGGTTCCCTCACAGGCAAAACCATGGGCAGCACAGCCTGGAGGGATATCCCCTCTCACCGCTGGGAGAAACCACTGCTTAGAGACTAGACAAAGGGCCAGAGATCTGATCACCTGAGAAGAAGTTAATTTAGCTTAAGTCTACAAACATTAAAAGGCATTAAAGGCCCCGTGTAGCTCAGTTGGTAGAGCATGGCGCTTGCAACGCCAGGGTTGTGGGTTCGTTTCCCACGGGGGGCCAGTATGAAAAAATGTATGCACTAACTGTAAGTCGCTCTAGATAAGAGCGTCTGCTAAATGACTAAAATGTAAAAACTCATGTTTACTCAATCATAACGCACTGTGTGACTGTAATTATGCAATATCATTTATAAAAGCTAAGTCTTGACACAAAAAAGAGTTAGATAGCTAGCTACATGGCCTCCAGATTCTCAAGTGATCATCTGTTCCACACCACATCAAGTGTATGCTAGCTAGCTATTCTACACATAAACAGTACACCTGAAAACAATCATAGTAGATAGAAAGTTGGTTAGCTTAGCTAGTTAACGTTAGCCAAGTAAGCAAGCTGCCTGCTGAGCTTCAGGGAATGTTTGTGAAACTTTCAAGGCATTAAAATAAGGTCACACCAGATGGCTAGGAAAACCAAATAGCTAGCTAGCTCACTGCTCAAACGCGAAATGTGTAGCATCCATTAGCTTGCCAAACTAGCTAACTAACGTTAGCCTACCGGTGTTGTAAACATGGAGCTCCTCCGCTATCCCCTCGTTTCCACCTCCAAACACGATAATAAGTTCCCGAATAGCCGCTGCTCGGTGTCCGTGCCTTGACCGAGGAATAGGTCCAGTGAATGAGTTGACTTTTTTCCATAACGGATCCATTGTTCCGTTAGGAACGCTACACACCGGGGTTCGGTCCATGAACGGTGACAGCAGTTTGGCGCTGTTTGTTGTTACCAGAGGGAAATAGGCGGAGCGAGGTGACAAACTCTCGCGTTGTTCCCTTCACCTGAAGTGCAATACTAGACAGAGGAAGTTGCTAGTTTTTTGTTTGGAAATTAATGGAAAAGTGTCAAATTTGGACTTCAGAAACAATTTTTCCAATAATAGGTGTTGACCCAATTTATGGATTTGGCTTGCCGAAGTGATTTTTAAGCTACTGGTATAAAAATTCAGTTTTGACATCCTACCAGTTTTTGTGTAGGCTTGCCTAAATGCCAGAGAGAGCCAGTCAAGAAATTGAGTTGAGCCAGAGATTAACGTTTGATTTTAGTTTTAATCCTTGTCCTCTACTTTACATTTACATTTTAGTCATTTAGCAGACGCTCTTATCCAGAGCGACTTACAGTTAGTGAGTGCATACATTATTTTTTTATTTTTCATACTGGCCCCCCGTTGGAATCGAACCCACAACCCTGGCGTTGCAAACGCCATGCTCTACCAACTGAGCTACATCCCTGCCGGCCATTCCCTCCCCTACCCTGGACGACGCTGGGCCAATTGTACGCCGCCCCACGGGTCTCCCGGTCTATGACAGAGCCTGGATTCGAACCAGGATCTCTAGTGGCACAGCTAGCACTGCGATGCAGTGCCTTAGACCTGCATTATTTACTGGTAATACAACAAGCTACAACATTCAACAAATATCCCGAAACACTCTTTCTCCAGCCTCACATGGTGCAAGTGGAGAAGATCCACAGCTCTTGAGTTTAAAGTTTGGGGAAGCTTCTGGTAATTATTTTCCCAACACTTTCCCCGGCTGCCACTGCTCTTGCTCAACCAAAAATGTCCTCTGTGTCATCACAATTTTGTGGTAAATTGATCTAATTTGTTGACATTTTGAAAAAGTTGTTGGTGTATATATATATATATACACAAGTAGGAAAGCCTTAAGAGAAATAATCCAGTTGTTTATGGATGAGTGTGTTGTGGGCAATTCGGCAATTCCCCTCCCCCTCCCCTCTTTTATGCACATTTCAAGCGAAGCATTGTCAACAGGAGGCATTTATGTAGTCCATGTATCTGATGCTGTCTGGACAGAAATAATATGACATGTCATTTAAAGAAAAATCCAAACACCATCAGAGGGGCGCTGTTTCGCTTGCTTTATCTGAGATTGATGCATCTTTCTGTCGGGGCGCGTCTCAGTCAAATAAATGATTAATATTTCAATATTTTATTTGGACAAGGTAAGCTACTGACCTATGTGACTGCAGATGTTTTGTGAGCCACAATTTCCTGTCAGTGAGAGGAAACCCCATGCAGGAAACCGGAAAAATGGATCCACTCCCCAACACACGCACACAAGCCTACTTCTTGCACACTCATTGATACACAACAACACTCATGCACACAAACATAATCACATCACTTTATTCCAGTAAAGCCAGGATTCAATCCGATCCGTGTAAGATCCACGTTATAGTGCGCTTGACATTTAATGGTAATTTCCGATTGAGCCGACATCAGCAGCGTTTACCATGAACTTCTGGGGAAATGCCTTTAAAACCGCTGTGAATGGAATCTTGGACTAAAACATGTTGAAGGATTAAAGAGCTCCTCTACTCCCATTTTGACCTCAAGTGAAGCCTGTGAGAATGAAAGTGTGTGTGCACGCGTGTGTCTGTGTGTAGTGCGGCTGATGCAGAATTTTAAGAATAGCCTACTTTTTTACAACTAGCCCAATGCCCTTCCATTATTTGATGTCAAGGAGATGTCACACCCCACACCCCCCACCCAGAGAGAGAGAGAGCGAGAGAGAGAGCAGTCAGTGTGTGTGTGTGTGTGTGTGTGTGTGGAGAAAGGAACACGAACGCCTCCAGGTGTGTGTGTGTGTGTGGAGGAAGGAACACGAACGCCTCCAGGTGCTGGCCAAGAAGAAGTTGACATCAGTTGGGCCCGCAAGTAGTCAGAATTACAATATTACTGTGCGTGCGCAGAGAGGAGGAAAAGCGTGTTTACACAGACGGCCGAGAGCCTGGGGAATAATGCGCGAGAGGAAGTGAGCCGGCTCTCTGTCTGCGCGCTCGGACTTCCTGCTCTGAAGAAGGAGAAAAAAAACTCCGGATCCCCTTACAGTCTCGAGCCCCGCAGCCCAGACGGCATCAGCATGGAAAACCAGCGCATTATACGGAATTCTCTTTAAAAACATATACGGAAGGAAAGCAGACGTCTAACACCAGGGTATGTGGAGGAATGCTTCTCTATGATATTCCTATTCACTTTATTAACACAGTATATTCACTGAGTTTGAGTGATGATGGCTTAGAAGTAAACGGTACCAGAAAATATAGTTTGGATATATGATATAACTCCGTCATCACAATGAACTTGAAATTTAGGGGACGACAGTCGACAGATGCTGGTAGTATATCCCCGATTTGTTATGCTATCTTGGCACACATGTATACATTTGAGTAAAAGGTATGTGTTTCGCTATAAAAAAAAGTTACATTTATTTTCGTTTTGATGTTTGATAACATTTGGCTACTCCGTTATTCACACATTGGACTCAAATCGCTCCGGTCTGTCACGGTTCTCTAGTATGCTTTTCACGCGCAATTTCTTGTTGGTTGTGATGCATTTTGCAACTCAAAGTAGCGATTGGTGTGAAAATGAGCTCATGGCCCTTTAAAAACTCTAGTAGACTTTCTGGTTTGTCTGGACTCTGCAGACTAATTGCCGTGCGCTTCCGGATTGAAACTGGCAGCATACAACATCTTGAAAATGAGTCATGTGGCAAACAAAGAGCCGTTTGAGTGTTCCAGGCTCTCCAACACGGATGGCTCTGCCCAGACCCGAGTCCGGCGGTCCACCAGTGATAACCCATACTTTTTTAGACTTTAGCGCGTCTATATACGACGTTTGGTACGATACAGACACAGAGGCATTATATAGCCTATGACGTCTCATGACATCCCTGTTGGTAGCGCAGTGGCTAGTTGATTTTTCCATTGGCAGTGCGCAGGAAGAGTGCGCATTTAGTCATGCCCCCCCACCCCACACACACAGAGAGAGAGAGAGAGAGCTCATAACGGGTTTCCGTTTGGTCCACACTGTATCATTTCTGGCTCTGTGTCATAACACTGTTATAAGATACTATAAACTCCCCATCAACAAAATAAATTATCCCTACCAGAAGCTAAATGTAGTGTGTGTGGTGTGTGTGTGTGTGTGTGTACCTGTCCAGGTGGAGAGACGCTGTGGCCTATCATCCCATACAGTACAAATAAATAACATGAGGACATATTCAATGCTGCAATAAAACAGATGTAAATCTATGGTAACAGTATTTTCAGTTGCACCAATCCAGTGTTTATCAGGCAATGCGGAGTTGCAGGTTTCCCTACTATTCCTAAGGATATCCGAAAATAAACAGATCCTGCTGCTTTGTCTCTGAGCTCGGCTAGTTACCCCTTGTCACTATGGAATATCAAAGACTAAATCCATCATACATCATGCCAGAGGATGTCCTGGGGGAGACCCAGAGTACATGTATGCAATGCATTCTCCATATGTTGTTGTGGAATAGGAAATGGGTGGTGTGTGTGTGTTGCCGTACCAGAGCGAGGCGAGGAGGAAACCCGTCCATTTGTCCCATCTGTGAGGTCCCTGTGTTTCCGATGGTTCCCGGTGACAGGAATTCCTACCTTTGAGTTGGGACTGGCCTTTCCCTGGGAAGACGCCCTGTAGCAGAATGAGAGGAAGTCCTCATTTAAACAGCTTTATGGTCTCCCATCACACACACACACACACCATACACAAAAACATGCATACACACAGGAGACCTCCTCAGGAAACAGAGACAGAGGGGGTATTCACCTTTTTCCTCTCCTGGATGGTCTCTCTTCACTGAGAGGAATGGAGGTGAAGAGGGGTATGGAGGAGGAGGGAAAGCAGGATTCTGTGTTCAGTATTTTCAAACAGACCAGCTTGTGGCTGGAGAAAATGTGTGTATGGGTGTGAGAGAGAGTTAGAGGGAGGTAGAGACAGAGAGCGAGAGAGAGAGGTGCACAGAAGGTTGTGTGTGTGGAGTGTGAGACAGACAGACAGACAGTGAAGTCAAGGTAAATAGTGTCGTTGGGGTGTGGCCTGTCTTTGGCAGAGGGGCACTGACCACATCCTCTTTTATCACCACAGAAACATCCGTAGCTCCACCCCTGTCTGGCTATAGTTGGCAGCACCAAGTCCCTGAACTCTGACACAAGCACACACTTGAATTCTTTATTTTGACCTATAATGAAACATAATTACTACTAAGAAGCACACAGTCACAAAGCACAGCGAATGAGTGAGAGAGTGCAAGTGACTGAGTGTGCATGCGTGTTAGTGGAGTGGCATAGAGCCCAGAGAGGACAAGCTTCTCTGACTTGTCTGATGTAGTAAAGCTGCCAGGCAGCGCTCATTCACAAAGAGCTGCTGTGTTGACCCGTGTTCTTATCATTTAGGCAGCCAGCCAAGCTCTCCAGTAAGTAGAAGTTTTACATAGCCACTGGTGTGTCTCGTTACATATGCAGTAATGGGCTTTATTCCCCACTTCAACATATTGTAATATGAGATGTATGATGTCGCTGGTTGGCACTTGGCCCCATAGACATACATACAGTATGTTTATATACAGTGGGGAGAACAAGTATTTGATACACTGCTGATTTTGCAGGTTTTCCTACTTACAAAGCATGTAGAGGTCTGTAATTTTTATCATATGTACACTTCAACTGTGAGAGACGTAATCTAAAACAAAAATCCAGAAAATCACATTGTATGATTTTTAAGTAATTAATTTGCATTTTATTGCATGACATAAGTATTTGATCACCTACCAACCAGTAAGAATTCCGGCTCTCACAGACCTGTTAGTTTTTCTTTAAGAAGCCCTCCTGTTCTCCACTCATTACCTGTATTAACTGCACCTGTTTGAACTCATTACCTGTATAAAAGACACCTGTCCACACACTCAATCAAACAGACTCCAACCTCTTCACAATGGCCAAGACCAGAGAGCTGTGTATGGACATCAGGGATAAAATTGTAGACCTGCACAAGGCTGGGATGGGCTACAGGACAATAGGCAAGCAGCTTGGTGAGAAGGCAACAACTGTTGGCGCAATTATTAGAAAATGGAAGAAGTTCAAGATGACGGTCAATCACCCTCGGTCTGGGGCTCCATGCAAGATCTCACCTCGTGGGGCATCAATGATCATGAGGAAGGTGAGGGATCAGCCCAGAACTACACGGCAGGACCTGGTCAATAACCTGAAGAGAGCTGAGACCACAGTCTCAAAGAAAACCATTAGTAACACACTACGCCGTCATGGATTAAAATCCTGCAGCGCACGCAAGGTCCCCCTGCTCAAGCCAGCGCATGTCCAGGCCCGTCTGAAGTTTGCCAATGACCATCTGGATGATCCAGAGGAGGAATGGGAGAAGGTCATGTGGTCTGATGAGACAAAAATAGAGCTTTTTGGTCTAAACTCCACTTGCCGTGTTTGGAGGAAGAAGAAGGATGAGTACAACCCCAAGAACACCATCCCAACCGTGAAGCATGGAGGTGGAAACATCATTCTTTGGGGATGCTTTTCTGCAAAGGGGACAGGACGACTGCACCGTATTGAGGGGAGGATGGATGGGGCCATGTATTGCGAGATCTTGGCCAACAACCTCCTTCCCTCAGTACGAGCATTGAAGATGGGTCGTGGCTGGGTCTTCCAGCATGACAACGACCAGAAACACACAGCTAGGGCAACTAAGGAGTGGCTCCGTAAGAAGCATCTCAAGGTCCTGGAGTGGCCTAGCCAGTCTCCAGACCTGAACCTAATAGAAAATCTTTGGTCCGTATTGCCCAGCGACAGCCCCGAAACCTGAAGGATCTGGAGAAGGTCTGTATGGAGGAGTGGGCCAAAATCCCTGCTGCAGTGTGTGCAAACCTGGTCAAGACCTACAGGAAACGTATGATCTCTGTAATTGCAAACAAAGGTTTCTGTACCAAATATTAAGTTCTGCTTTTCTGATGTATCAAATACTTATGTCATGCAATAAAATGCAAATTAATTACTTACAAATCATACAATGTGATTTTCTGGATTTTTGTTTTAGATTCCGTCTCTCACAGTTGAAGTGTACCTATGATAAAAATTACAGACCTCTACATGCTTTGTAAGTAGGAAAACCAGCAAAATCGGCAGTGTATCAAATACTTGTTCTCCCCACTGTAGATTGGTTGGCACAGGTGCTGGCACATGATGCCAGGAGGAGCATAATACTATGACTCCAGTGTCTGGGGTAGTGATGATCTAAATGTGTTATTGGTGTGTTTTCTGTCTTTATGGGTCGGCTTTTATGGTGCAGGAAATGCCTTCTTGGTTGGGGGCGGGACATGGGGGAGGCTTTTGTACTTGTTGTACTTGAGGGTTAGAATGTGTGTGTTTTTATTTACATGCAGTGCAAGTGTAACTGACCATGATGACCCCTCTCTCTTTCTCCCTCTCTCCCCCCTCTCCAGTCATGGAGAGTGCCATCACGTTGTGGCAGTTCCTGCTGCAGCTGTTATTAGACAAGAGTCACAAGCACCTGATCTGCTGGACATCCAATGACGGGGAGTTTAAACTGCTCAAGTCAGAAGAGGTGGCCAAGCTGTGGGGCCTGAGGAAGAACAAGACCAACATGAACTATGACAAGCTGAGCCGAGCCCTGCGCTACTACTATGACAAGGTACATCTCACACATAGTTGACATTGGCACTACACTAACACCAAACACAAACACACACCTACTGGCATGGATGACAAGGTACACCAACATTGCATAAACCCTTCACAAACATACAGGAAATTGAGAAATCATGTAACTAAACCAAATGAAATGAAGAAGAAACTATACTACGGAACAAAGATAAATGATATAAAGAATGATAGTAAAAAGCTCTGGAGTACTTTAAATGAAATGTTATCCTTCGTTAAGGCAGATGGCTTGTTCATAACAAAACCCTTTGATATTGCCAACCACTTTAATATGTTTTGTTGTTGACAAGATTAGCAAACTTAGGTATGACATGCAAACAACAAATGCTGAGTCTTCATATTCATGCATAATGGACCAAATAATGAAAAGACAAGCACTGTTTTGAGTTCCACAAAGTCGTTATGGAAGAGGTGAAAAAAGGTTGCTATCTATAAATAAGGACAAACCACCTGGTACCGACAACCTGGATGGTAAATTGCTGAGGTTGGTAGCGGAATACATTGTGACTCCTATTTGCCACATCTTCAATTTAAGCCTAGAAGACGGTGTGTGTCCTCAGACATGGAGGGAGGCAAAGGTAATTCCGCTACCCAAGAATAGCAGAGCACCCTTTAAATGGTTCAAACAGCTGACCAAGTGCTTAGCAAACTTTTTGAAAGGTATTTTACAGAAAACAAACTAACGACAGACTTTTAGCATGCTTATAGTGATGGGCACTCAACATGCTCGGCACTGACACAAATGACTGATGGTTGGCTGAAAGTAATTGATAGTAAGAAGATTGTGGGAGCTGTTTTGTTAGACTTCAGTGCAGCTTTTAATGTCATAGATCATAACCAATTCCTGAAAAAAACATAGGTGTTATGGATTTGCATCCTCTGCCTTATTATGGATTGAGAGTTACCTATCTAATAGAACACAGAGGGTTTTCATTAATGGAAGCCTCTCTCATGCAAATTCAGTGGAGTGTGGTGTACCGCAGGGCAGCCGGCTAGGGCCGTTATTGTTTTCTATTTTTACAAATGACCTTCCACTGACCTTGACTAAAGCCTGTGTGTCTATGTACGCTGACGACTCAACAGTATACATGTTGGCTACAACAGTAAAATAAATAACTGACACTTAACATAGAGCTCCAGTCCATTTTAGAAAGGGTAACTAGGAATAGGCTGGTGCTAAATATCTCAAAAACAAAAAGCATAATATTTGGGACAAATCACTCGCTCAATGCTAAACCTAATTTAGATCTATTATTGAATAATGTGGCTATTGAGCAAGTTGAAGAGACTAAATTGCTGGGTGTAACCCTAGATAGCAAGCTGTCATGGTCAAAACATATAGACTCAATGGTTGCTAAAATGGGAAGAGGTCTGTCCATGATAGGTCGTTGCTCTGCCTTCTCAGTCGACCAGACAGATCCTACAGGCCATAGTTTTGTCACACCTGGACTACTGCCCAGCTGTGTGGTCATGTGCGGCAAAGAAGGACATAGGTCAATTTCAGTTGGTCCAGAACAAAGCAGCATGTATCACACTTAGATGTACACGGATGGAAAGTTGAGCAGAGATTGACTGCATCACTATTGGTCTTTGTGCAAGGTATTGATATGTTGAAGGTACCGAACGGTCTGTTCAAGCAGTTGGCACACAGTTCGGACACTCATCAGTACAACACAAGACAGGCAACCAGAGGTCTCTTCACAGCCCCCAAGTCCAGAACAGATGCTGGGAAACACACAGTATTAAATAGGGCCATGACTAGATGGAACTCTGCCACCACATGTAACTCAAACTAGAAATAAACCCAGTTAAAAAACACACATAAATAACACCTTACTGCACAAAGGGGACTGTGACGAGACAGCCATTTTATATATATTTTATTGTAATTTGCACTGTATTATGTGTTAGACCTAGATATTGTGTGTATGTATTGATATGTAGGGTATGTATGACATTTTAAATGTATGTATTTCAGTCCTTGACTAATAATGTTCTGTACTATGTAATGTTTCATGTGGACCCCAGGAAGAGTAGCTGATGCTTTTGCAGTGGCTAATGGGGATCCTAATAAATACCTCTACACAGCATGAACATGTCTGTACCAATTCTACAGGTCAAACCACCATATAACATCATGGCATGCATGTTAACAGTAACACACTGTTATTACTGTATAACATAACAAATTATGCTTAAACTCCTCCTTCCCTCTTCCTCCTCCAGAACATCATCAAGAAGGTGATTGGCCAGAAGTTTGTGTACAAATTTGTGTCCTTCCCGGAGATCTTGAAGATGGACCCCGCGGCGGTGGAGATGGGGGTGCGGGGGAGTGATGAGGCTGGTGGGGCCCTGTCAGAGGGGGAGGGGGATGAGGAGGGTGTGAGGGGCGGCCCCCCAGGGAGGAACGAGTACCTCCACTCAGGCCTCTACTCCTCCTTTACCGTCAGCTCCCTCCAGCATCAACAGGACCTCCTCCGCCCCCCTGATCTGCTCCGGCCAGTCAAGGTAGAGCCTCGACATGATCACCACGACGACAGTGGCACAGTGATTCGCTTTGTTCAGAACCGCAGCCATAAGGGCGGGGCACTGCCGGTGGTGTCTCTGCCTTCATCCCCGCCCCCTTCCTCCAACGAGGGCTACTATTCATCCAAACCTTCCCCAAGGCTAGCCCACTCCTCGTCCTGCTCCTCCTCCCCATCACACAGCCCCACCCACGCACTCTGGAGGGCACGGAGCCCCGCCCCTGAGACTGACGAATCAGAGCAGAGCGCTCAGCCCCTTAACCTATCGTCTGGTCACAGAGACCGTGGCCAGGCCACACCCACGCCAGAGAAGAGGGGCTTAGCCAATAGCGTCCCACCAAAAACCAGGAAGCCTAAAGGCCTGGAGATATCCGCACCCTCCCTGCTCCTGACAGCCAATGACATCGGCTCTATCGCCCTCAACAGTCCTGCGCTGCCCTCAGGGTCCCTAACACCAGCCTTCTTCACTGCACAGGTCAGCACCACCCACACTCAATCTTTTCCCAGGTTAGCCCTGAACACAAACGCATACACTCGCTCCACCCTTGCCCTCTGTATGTACGTGCTGATTTGTGTGTGTAATGACATTGGGGGAAAAGACATGACTTATCCCCGAGTCTCTCTGGAACTGTCTGTCCTTACCATAAAACAGGCAGGGTAGGGAGAGGAGAGGGAGAGAGGGAGGGAGGGAGAGAGAGAGTTATTGAGGAGAGACGGAGAGAGGAAATTAGGGAACGAGTGAAAGAGGTAAGCGGAAAAGAGTGAGAGGGTGGGGATCGAGACTAGTAAGGAAGAGGGAGGAAGAGAGGTAAGCTGAAGAGAGAGTGAAAAGAAGGGAGGGGAGAGAGAGAGAAGGGAGGGTGGGGAGGTCTGTAAGTGAAGCCATATGTTCCTAAAGCTCTTGAATCGCCGGCGTGAGGTAAGGGCTGTCGTAATACCACGGAGAGAGAGAGAGGGAATCTAGAACTCCTCTTTATTGGGCCACTACAAAACAACTCATTAAAATAGCATACATCATTCCTTACCCACATAAACACAACCCCCCCCATATAAACAGATACATTAAGTCAGGGAGAGAGAGCGATAGGGAGGCAAGATGGAGATAAATTGATTTCATATGTAGCTTCTCAGCTGGAACCTAGTGTTCCAAGTTCTGTGACCTCAAGAGTTCCCCAAGTCAGCCTTGAATTCACTCCCCCCCGTCTCCCACTCTGTCCCCCCAAAGCAGGGTATGAAGCCCTCTCTCCCCTCCTAGTTCCAGTGTTTTACTAAAACAAACAGAGCCAGTGCAGCAGGACTGAATAACCACAGGGAGAAATGAAACCTTTGTGCTGTGTGTGTTCATACTCGGCTAGATCATTTTACAGATCACCAACAAAAACACCAACAGAACATAGAAAAATGTACATCTCTCACTCTCCATAAAGTATTTATTCTCTCCCTCTAGACTCCCTCAGGTCTCATCCTCACCCCCAGTCCCCTGCTGTCCAGTATCCATTTCTGGAGCAGCCTGAGTCCCGTAGGACCCCTGAGCCCCGCTCGCCTGCAGGGCCATGGACCCCTGTTCCAGGTAAGACACACACACACACTCTAAAAGAGAATAGAGAGAGAGGAGAAAGGAAAGTAAGCGTGAGGGAGCCGGACACCACCTGGAGTGAAGACTGATGGAAGGGAGTTAAGGAGGAGAGAGGGAGGGACAGAGGGGAAAGTTGTGGGATGGTGACAGAAAGGGTTAGGGGGAGGACAGTTGAGTATTTATGCTTGTTCGTACTGAGCCGAGAGGGAAAGGGCTCCACTCTAACTGGTAAACAAAGGAGGGATAGTTAGAAGTTTGAGCTACGACTAGGGTTGCAAAATTCCGGGAACATTCAATAAATTCCATGTTTCCCGAAATCCTGATTGGAGGATCCTGGAACCAGGGGGGAATAAGTAGGAAATATGTAATCCTCTGTCCAGGACTTCTGTAAAACCAGAAAATGTATTGAAAGTTCCCAGAATTTTGCAACTCTAGCTAAGACAGAAGATTCCCCCAAACAGCCTCATTTTCTCAACAACAACCGAGTCACATGACACCGCCGCTATTTAGTTCTGTGTGTGTGTGAGCGGTTCACTGTGATTGTACGTAAGTGTGTATATGTGTGTGATTCACGGTGTGCATGGGTTTCAAAATAAGCTACAGATGTTTCCTTTCTGGTGTGGACGAGGGGGGGCAGCTTCCTGCTCAGGGGGGGGGGGGGGATTCAGGAGCCCCACCCACTCCCATCTGCCCTCTCACAACAGGAAGTGCCTCTCCTCCCATCGTCAGGAGGGATGGGTGTTAAAATACCTCGGCCACCATTTTAGGGAATTCTTAAACCCAGTCATCAGCTTCTCCAGAGTTTGGGCTAGAGTTCTTTATAAAGAAAGTTCTCATCATTAGTAGTACGCATGTATAACACTAGTCTAGGGATAGAGATGAATGCACTTTACCTCAGTATAATATGGGGGGCATTATTATTATAATTGTGTGGTATTTCCTAATCTGACAGTGGATCTCACCTGTCTTCTCCTCTGTCCATCTGTCTGTAGTTCCCCACCCTGCTGAATGGGCCCATCCCAGTCCCCCTGTCCAGCCTGGACACCTCCTCCCCGCTGCTGCTCTCCCACAGCCCACACAAGTCCTGATCCTCCTGGAAGACAGTAACATACCCTACTGGATTCTACCACCAACTGGACCAAAACAGGCTTAAGCAGGCCCGACCAGACCAAATAGGCCCAGTCCACGCGAGTTCAAATCCTGGACCCCGACATAGCAGGACTCGAGGCAAAATCAGGATAAAATCAGGACACTGCTGCAAACCGACTGGATCAGCCTTCAACTGTGTCAATATCATTATCATCATTGACTTGAAGATGCATTTTCTTTAGCTTAGTTGAAACAGATTTATTTTGGACTTGTTTAGTTTGTATCTCATCTCATCCAGCTTGAAGTTGTCCCACATTTATCCACTTCAGAATGCCAGAGTGCTGTCTATCAGAATGCTGTTCCATGCATTGTACCTTGTCAGCCCTTTATCAATAGACTGGCGTATGGTTATAACGCTTTATAAATGTTTGTATCATTGTATAGTGGTTTTGATATGTTCATTTGAGGCTGTGAACCTGGTTGTATTGTTCTGGCTGAATGTTTTTCTATGGTTTTGTATTGTATTACACTTTATGCATTATTACCTTGTACCGGCTGTGCCTTCTCAAATGTAAGAGTTATGTAAATGTTTTTTTGTTTTTTTATAGACGAAATTCCAATTCAATATTGAACAAAAGCTTATGTGTAACAGCTTTTGGTTCTTTTTCATAAAGGAATTGATACAAATGTATTCTCATAATGATTTGCTATTTTCTTTATGTCCGAGAGTCAAGTAAAAATGTCTTAAACAAGGTTTTAAATAAACATGAAGCATTGAATGCTATACAACTGATTTTATGTCTGGTGTGAGTGTCACCATCTACTTCCATTTCACCCAGAAAACAACAATAAAGACAAGTGTATTTATCAAACAGACTCATTTTACTGTGATGGTTATGAGAAATAAATAGTTCCAGTAAAAGGAGTTACAGGGCCACCAACTGTCAGTGTTCCAGAGATTGAGTTTACACCACAGCAGGCGTTCCATATGTCAGGCACACATACACACGCGCGCACACACACACACACACAGGCACACACCCCCTCAGGTAAGCTCAGGTCATTCTTAAACTTGAAAAAGTACAGTATTACAATCACTGCCAGTTGAAAACAACACACACAGCGGCTTGTTAAGTCTATTTAAAATTTCAATTTGAAATGTGTACAAACGCTGGAAAAAAAGAGACTAGTGGTCCAATGCAGACTGTGAAACAAATATTTTTTTCTCCTTTGAGAGGCGAAGCTGCTGCCCCTTGACATGCCACACTGACACTGTATTCACAAGGAGAGGTCAAAGACCAAAGGTCAAAAGGTCAAACATAGAAAACAAAATCTCTTAATACTGTCAAATCAAGTCAGCCATTTTAAACACCCGTCATCCTAGTAGTGCCCTGAAATCATGGTATACCCCACTCCCATGGCCAGCTACAGAGTAGAGAGCCATTCAAAAAACTAGAAACTGCTTACAGTTATTGATGATGCAGAAAAACAACCGGTATTGCAGACCTCCAAAAGGCAAGAGGAACTTGCATACAAGAACTTAAGTCAAGACCATCCTGGGGGAGGGGGGAAGAAAGAAAGAGGAGAGAGGGAGAGAGAGGGATAGACCGATGGGTTCCTGTGGGAGGTCACATTACTTCCTGCGGCGCGCCGGTGTTTCTCTCTTCCCTAATCCTCGCTTTCCTGTTGTCATGACAACCGGAGAGGGGGACGGGAAATGTCATGGGGAGTCAGAATTCCTCCAAACTCCACCTTCTGCTGTGGTCCCATTAGTTGGCCAAGAGGCTCTGAGGGTCGTTGTGCTCTCCCAATGACTGGACTCTGTGCTTAATGACCCTCGCGACCCCATCTCAACCCCATTTTGACCCCTTCCTAACCCCAGTCTGGCCCCTGAAATGTTCTGGAATGTTCTAGGTCAAGGAGGATGAGAGGGAGGCCGGGAATTGCTTCAGTTCAGAGGAAGATTTCCAGTTGAAGACCAGACACTCCTAGTCCCTCTCTCCCAGTACCCCTCTCCCAGTCTGGACTGGTCTGGTCTCACTTCAGTCAAACACCGCCATCAGAGGAAGCTTAAGAAAGTACTTGGGAAAAAACGCTAAAAAAGGCATTCAGTCTCTGAACACAATGACAAGCACAACAGCAAAGGTAACAGCTATGATAAACAACATCGAGATCATCAGTGGAATCATAATAACCATAATTCATATTTCATAACAATAACAATAGTAACCTTCGCGACTGGTCGGCTGTGCATGGTGTCTGAGTTCACATCATCATATACACAAACTGCGTGTTAAATACAGACAGTAGTAGTTTAGCAGCAAAATATACCCCCCTAATCCCCCTTCCATATCTTCAAATAAATAAACGTAGTTCATCTCTCCCTCCCCAATCAACTCCAGACTCACTCGCTCTCTAGGGGGTGAGGGGGGAGGTCTGTCCAGGGGTGAGGGGCTCATGCGAGAAGGGGGAGGGGGCTCTGTCCCGTTCAGTCTCATCTCAAGCGAGAGCCAGTTACTATAGCAACAGGAACGAGCTCCACCCTGGAGGTCCCAGGAGCAGAGAGTCTAGAAGAGCATGCTCTGTCTTCTGTTCTTGCTGTTGCCTGGAAAGATGGAGTGAATAAAAGAGAGAAGGAGGGAGGGGGAGAGAGAGAGAGAGAGAGGGTTCTATGTATGTCATAACAGTTATGAAGCTCCAGGTAAGAAGAGGAGCGTGTGTGTGTGTTCGTGTTTTACACACCTGACTCTAGGTGTGAGGAGTTCCGATAGCCAGGGTCTCTCTGCAGTTGGATATCCTTCAGAGTGAATATTGATATACCTGAGCGAGAGCGAGAGAGAGGATTGTAATTATGTGTGAGTGTATCTCCTGGCCATTCAGAGGACTAGACCAGTACTGATCATCCCCAGGTTTAGAGACTCACTCTCATGCAGTGTGTGGACCTGTGTCCCCAGGCTCTTGAAGTAGGCCTGCTTCATAGCTTCATCTGCTGAGATCCTCTTCTTGGACTCATACTGGAGAGGAGGGAGACCAACAGTTAACACACTGACAGTACAGCAACAACGAAACAGAATCAGTAAGGCAGAAGTGACTACTGTGCCCCCTGTTGTTCATTATAAGTACTGCATGCCAGTGGTTCAGAGTATAACTGTGTAGGTTACACAGTGTGTGTTAAAAATGTAGACAGAGAAACTCACTTTCAGAAATGATAACAGCAGTTCAATGCCTTCTGTGTCCAACCTGAAAAGGAGAGAGATAGAGAGAGAGGGGAGGGAGAGAGAGTTAGAGAGAGCTCAGGAATCACAGGGTTTACTATCAGTTGGTGGTGACTGATGGGAACTTGGTGGGTCAGAGGAAGGAAGGAGAGTTGCTTCACTAAAGTTCCACAGGATTTCCTGCCTCCTGCACTGACTAAACACACTCACGGATACGCATTCACACACCCACACAGAAACGTGCACACTCACACACACACACACACACTCATTGACGCGCGCGCGCACTAACACACGGTACCTGGGTACGTGGTTGATGAAGGGCTGAGGTTTGTATTTGGGGAAGTTGTAGGATTTGAACTCGTCGACGCCAGAGATCCCTGGCCAGTTGTCCTCTGATGGCGTGCCTGAAGAAATAAGAGAGAGAGGGGCCAGTCTTTAGATAACACTCTATCAACGTTTAGTTAACGCTCAAGTAATGTCCCCATCATCATCACCATGTCTGCTTATTTAGAGAGTTCTGTGGTTGTGTGTTTGTCCCTGTAGCAGACACTAGGTGGCGCTAGGTCAGTGGGTTAGTTAGGCTGTAAAATCCAATCAGGGTGTACTCTGTACTCACCCAGCAGTCTGAATATGAGGTGGAGCTCGTCCTCTACGGTGGAGCCAGGAAACAGGGGCCGACCTGCAGCCATCTCATAAAATATACACCCCACACCCCTACACACACGCAGAGAGAGAGAAAGAGAGAGAGAGCATTACACACATGCACACAGCTTGTTCACAGATACGCATACACACACACACACACACACACACACACACACGAGAATATATCCTAGGAAATAGGATGAAGGGTTTATGATGTATAGCTCTTACTAAAAGTTTATGTGTAAAATACACTGAATGAAGTGGTTGTAGTTCCTAGGGTGTAAGGGTGTAGGGCCCTCAAATCTGGACCTCGAAGCCAGTTCCACTGCAGTTTTTAATCAGGGACTGTTTTAGACCTGGGACACCAGGTGGGTGCAATGAATTATCAGGTTGAACAGAAAACCAGCAGTACTCCGGACCTCCAGTGTAGGATTTGAATCCCCTTGGTGTAGCTTGTTAGGATGTAGTGTTCTTACCACATGTCAATCTGTGTGGAGTACTCGGAGGAGCCTAGCAGGACGTCAGGTGGCCGGTACCACAGAGTCACCACCTCGTTGGAGTACGTCTTAGTGGGGACAGACTTAGCCCGCGCCAGACCAAAGTCGGCCAGTTTGAGTTCCCCTCTCTCGTTGATGAGCAGGTTCTGGGGCTTTAAGTCTCTGTGGAGAACCTTCCGCTTGTGGCAGTACGCCAGCCCCCGCAAGATCTGGAACAAGAAGATCTAGAACCGTACAAACAACACATGCAATGTTAACCACTATTATGCAGGGTTTTTTATCTAAAGTGACTTACAGTACAGTGAGTGCTAGGCCATTAGTCTTGGTCATACTCACCTTGACGTTGTGCATGCTCATGATGTTCCCACAGTCATCCATGTACTGCTTCAGGTCCTTATCCTACACAGGAAGTGAGGTCAACAGTCAGTCAGACAGGAAGTACATGTACAACAGCCTACTTAGGACAACAAACACCTCCGAGAATTGGGGCAGATATTTGACTACAAAGACCAGCATGCAGTGTGAGCAGAGTGAGGAAGTAAGTGATTCTCACCAGGTACTCGAAGACCAGCGTCAGGCTCTTGTCTGTGTGGACGATGTCGTGTAAGGTCACGATGTTGGCATGTTTCAGGTCCTTCAGTAATGACACTGGAGAGAGAGAAGGAAAGGGGTAATATATTGACAAAGAGGAGGAACAATAGTGAATGAGAAAGAGAGTGAAGAGTGAGAAAAAATTGAAGTTAGCATTGAAATCAGTAATGGGGAGAGGAAGATGAAGTGATAGAGGAGGAAAGGTAGTGAGGTATAGATTCACCTTCTCTGATGGCGGTGCAGGGTGCTCCCTCCTCGTGCTCCAGCCTGATCTCCTTTAGCGCCACCAGGTTGTCAGTCAGCTTACTGCGCCCCTTAAACACTGTAGCATAGGTCCCCTATAGAAAGACTAACTGGTTATGACCGGAGTCAAAACGAAATAACGTTTGGGAACCTCTTGTGAAAAACATGTTGTTTTCTGAGTTTATAGGAGTATGTTTGTGTGTGTTCTCTGACCTCTCCCAGTTTGTCCAGTTTGATGTAGGTCTCCAGCTTCCCAAAACCAATCTCCGACTGAAAAACAGAAATAAAGACAGAGAGATCATCTTTCGTGTTGTTTACGTCTTTTTCTCTGTGTTGAATGAAGTCTGTACAGGATACCTTCATTCACTACACAAGATTACATACAGACAGTCCTCTCTCTCTCTCTCTCACACACACACACACACACACACACACACACACACACACACACACACACACACACACACACACACACACACACACACACACACACACACACACACACACACACACGTACCAGTGAGGCCCTGCGGGAGAGTCGGCTCAGGGGCTGGTCGAAGGTAGGGCTGCTCAGCTGCAGCTTCTCCAGGTAACCGTCAGGGATACGGATGTCAGCAGGCAGAGACAGACGCTTGTTCAGGTCCTACACACACACATACACCAAATTGAGTTAGAGATGCAACATACACATATATCATGAGTCCTATCGAATACTGCGTCTGTCTGTGTGTGTGTGTGTGTGTGTGTGTGTGTGTGTGTGTGTGTGTGAGAGAGACATGTAGACAGCAGAAAGCTCCATGACTACACCCACACACTTTGTCCTAGAAATGACTCTCTCCTCTCCTCCCACTCCTCCTCACACAGTCAAGAGAGACAGAAGAATAGAGGTGCTTATACAAAAATAATCCAGACATGAAAACAATCGTTATTGAAGAAGAGAAAACATGGCATCACAGATGCACATCAAATACATGCCTACACACACTCAACACAAAACGGACAAAAACAGACAAACACAACATAGGTAAGCAAACAAGCATCTTCACACACTATTGACACAAAAACACACCCACCATAGATATCATGTAACACACGTGTATACCGCCTGCGATCTCTCCCCCCATAGAAACAGATCAAAAGAGATGTTCTCTCTATAGATAGTGATATGAATCAGTGTATTGTTACAGCCTACTAACCCCAAACACTTGGCTTCAAAGGGAACAAATGGGCAGAATGACATGTACCCACATGAGTGTGTGTGTGTGAATCTGGTTAGATGTAGTAACTGAGATGACGTGTGTGTGTGTGTGATTATTCAGATATGTCTGATGATTACCATCTAAAGCTCAAGCACCTCTTGTGCCTCTGCTTAGACTGCTAAAATAAACACTTGGCATCGAGGAGAAAAAGGTCAATCCGTGTGTGTGTAATACCATAATACTGATATACAGGTAGTCAAGTACTGCTTACACTTCTCCAGACTGACCACCAGGTGGCAGAGTGTCACCAGGCTGAGGAAACAGCATTCCTACCAGTGATTCTAGAGGAACTCAGTCAACAGAACCAGTGAGACTAGCATTAACCTGCACTAAATATATTATCCATAGTATAAATTCGAATAGTCCATGGGACACCAGGAACTAAAGTCAAACTTCACAGCATTCACACACATAGAAAATAGCAAAAAGAACACAGCTTACACATACAGAAAAAAGCAAAAACAAGTCACACAGAGAGGAAAGGAAAAACATCCCCAGTCTTAAAGAGCGACTGAGAACACGCCGATTGGCACTTGTGTTTTTCTGTCGCTCATTAGAAAAACAAGAGATCAGTATTGGAGATGTTTGTCCCCCATGAGACACTGTAGACGAGGAAGCCTATTTCACTTCCTCAAAATCTCCAGAATGAATCTAAGATAACTCAAGAAATCTGTAATTAAAGTTGCTGCGGAGGATGTTTTAATTGTGCAATTTTACATCTAACCAATGTGTGGAGCTGCTGGGCAGGTCTGTCTCACTGTCTGTGGTATTGGATAGAGAGCAATCACCGCAGCTGTTCACCCCATGTTAGTGGTCAAATGCTCATCTTCAAATTAAAACTCAACCTCCATTTACCCGTTGTGACGCACAGATGTTCCAAACTCCGTTTTGGACGAGACTGACTTTATGACCAGAATGATCCTTTTTACACTTTGTAGTAAATTTTGACACTAGAATAACTGTTTCTGACTCATACTGATGCCACATCAGTACGTTTTCAAAGGGATTCCTTACTTTTTAAAGGCAGTCCCTCTTTAAATCCCAGGTTCTTGCTGAGCTAAGTGGAGCAGTCTCTCTCCCTGTCTCCATCCCACTCCCTGTCCGAGGTTCCTCTCAGGATTGTTGACCAGCTATGTGGCGGGGGATCGTCTGGAATCTCAACAGTCAGAGGCCAAGCGTGTCACAGATTACTGTCGCATGACAACATTCCATTAGTCAGTCAGCCAGTCTGTTTAACTGTTAGTGGCCTGAACCAGCTCATACTTTCCACCCTGCCTGCCATCAACCCTCCTCTTCCTCCATCCCTCTTTCTTCCTTTCTCTATCCCACTACCTCCATAACTCCCTTTCCCTCCACATCTCTCCCCCGCTCTTTCCCTCCATCTCTCTACCCTCCTCCTCTCTCTGGTCCTTGGGCAACAGGATTCATATCAGTATTCAGAGTCAGACAGTGAAAGCCTCGTAGAGTGTTCCCTGCTTATCTCTCCTCTCCTACCCACAACACCAAGAGAGAAAGAGAAGAGGACAGAGATGGGGAGCAGGGAGAGGTGTAGTTCCTTTATCGAGAGACAGGGATTGGTGGTGGGGGTTGGGGAGTACTCCGTCATAGAGTGAAGAGTGTGTGTTTGTGTACCTCCATGGAGATGCGTCGTTGCACTCTATTCCTCAGACACACCCCGCTGGGCGACTGCACCTCGTCTGACGACGTCCCAGACGCCTGGTCACTCTCCCCGTCTGAGCCCATCTTCAGGTTCTCATGGACGATGTCTTGGGAGGAAGAGTGGAAGAGGAGAAAGAGGGAGGAAGAGTTAGAGTTTAGAAGCTGAACATGTTCAATTTCAACATTTTGTCTGGCAAATGACACTCATGATCTTCTATGAGATAAACATGGCAAGGAATTGCTATAGCTTGTGTCAAATTGAGTCACTAGTCTGCTGTTTTTAGTAAGAATGGGAGAGAATTAGTTAGAGACAGAAGGAGTGCTCTCTCTCATTCTGTCAACAGTTACAGTTTATGGCCTGGTCCCGACCCTACAACCTCTCTCAAGTTCCCTTCTTTAATCATCCTGCAGTCTCTCTCTCCCTCTCCCCTTCTCTCACCCCTTCCCCCTCTCACCCCACAGGCCAAAGATTAAACAATTTAACCAACTGCTTCCTCCAGAGTCATAAAACTAAAACTACAGCCTCTGGTCTAGATCACGGTGCGTAGTGGGGGGGTGAACTAACGAACACACACAAAGTTAAAGCAGTTCTGCATGGAAGAGTGGGCCAAAATTCCTCCACAGCGACGTGAGAGACTGATCAACAACTACAGGAAGCATTTGGTTGGAGTCATTGCAGCTTAAGGTGGCACAACCAGTTATTGAGTGTAAGGGGGCAATTTCTTTTTCACACAGGGGAATTGGGTTTTGCATAACATTGTTTATTAAATAAATATGTAATTGTTGTGTTATTTGTTCACTTATGTTCCCTTTATCTAATATTAGGTTTTGGTTGAAGATCTGATAACATTCAGTATCACAAATATGAAAAAGTAGAGAAAATTAGAAAGGGGGCAAATACTTTTTCATAACACTGTACATGCATTCACACAAACACACAGTGTTAATGAGTAGCTGTATCTGAGTGTGCTGGCACATATTCTCTCTGTCATCATTGTGTCAACACCTCCAACCCTGCAGCCTGTCATCATATCATCCAGCACACTGTACTACTGTCATCTTCACCTCCCTCTCCCTCCTTTCTGCTTCTCTCTCTATCCGTCTATCTTATTCTCTGTCTACCAAATACCCCTCTGTTCTTTCCAACTCTACTCTCTTCCCTCTCTTTGGCCCTATTTCTTCTCTCCCACTCTGTTCTTTGAGCTAAACAGGCATATAACATAGTGTGACAGTGTGTTCTAATCTAGTTCCATCTTGTCCCAGATAGACTTGCCTGGTTGTCTGTTCCCCCCAATATCCCCAAACCAAATGTAACTCTAACTGGGACAGAGTTCAGTCTGAGGAGAAGCGCTTAATCAAAACTTAGCGACAAGACCGCAGACCATAATAGTTGGCTCACCCTGGAGACCAGAGAACAGCAAGGAACAGCTATCGTCATGGTGATGGCTCAGAGAACATGCAGGGGAGACGTTTGTCCTCAGATACACACAAATGTATGAATCACATACGCACACAAACATCTAACTTTTAGAAGCAAATATAAACCTGCACAAACACACAGTGTAGAATGAGAAAGGTTGACTCATACAACAATACTTTTATTGAGAGGAAGGTTAGAGATAAAGATGGAGAGACAGACGAGTCTGGTGTTGTGTGGGATGAAATGTCACACCATGACCGTGTCAGGACGGAACACTCAGGGTCTATGACACACTTCCTGTTTGTCCCCTGTCGCCATCTGCTCTTTCTCAGTCACTTCCTGGTGCGAGAATGCCTGTCTCCACGGCAACTCACCCTGGCAGCTGGGTGGCGACCGGGTGGCATGGCCATGAACGAGAACAGGCTGCTTATAGTGGTGCTGCTAGTGGGTGTGTCATTAGTGAAAATGCCTGCATCTTTGAATGAGTGTGTGTGCGTGCATACAGTGGGGGAAAAAAGTATTTAGTCAGCCACCAATTGTGCAAGTTCTCCCACTTAAAAAGATGAGAGAGACCTGTAATTTTCATCATAGGTACACGTCAACTATGACAGACAAATTGAGAAAAAAAAAATCACAAAAATCACATTGTAGGATTTTTAATGACTTTATTTGCAAATGATGGTGGAAAATAAGTATTTGGTCACCTACAAACAAGCAAGATTTCTGGCTCTCACAGACCTGTAACTTCTTCTTTAAGAGGCTCCTCTGTCCTCCACTCGTTACCTGTATTAATGGCACCTGTTTGAACTTGTTATCAGTATAAAAGACACCTGTCCACAACCTCAAACAGTCACACTCCAAACTCCACTATGGCCAAGACCAAAGAGCTGTCAAAGGACACCAGAAACAAAATTGTAGACCTGCACCAGGCTGGGAAGACTGAATCTGCAATAGGTAAGCAGCTTGGTTTGAAGAAATCAACTGTGGGAGCAATTATTAGGAAATGGAAGACATACAAGACCACTGATAATCTCCCTCGATCTGGGACTCCACGCAAGATCTCACCCTAGTGAATGACCTGCAGAGAGCTGGGACCAAAGTAACAAAGCCTACCATCAGTAACACACTACGCCGCCAGGGACTCAAATCCTGCAGTGCCAGACGTGTCCCCCTGCTTAAGCCAGTACATGTTCAGGCCCGTCTGAAGTTTGCTAGAGTGCATTTGGATGATCCAGAAGAGGATTGGGAGAATGTAATACGGTCAGATGAAACCAAAATAGAACTTTTTGGTAAAAACTCAACTCGTCGTGTTTGGAGGACAAAGAATGCTGAGTTGCATCCAAAGAACACCATATCTACTGTGAAGCATGGGGGTGGAAACATCATGCTTTGGGGCTGTTTTTCTGCAAAGGGACCAGGACGACTCATCCGTGTAAAGGAAAGAATGAATGGGGCCATGTATCGTGAGATTTTGAGTGAAAACCTCTTTCCATCAGCAAGGGCATTGAAGATGAAACGTGGCTGGGTCTTTCAGCATGACAATGATCCCAAACACACCGCCCGGGCAACTAAGGAGTGGCTTCGTAAGAAGCATTTCAAGGTCCTGGAGTGGCCTAGCCAGTCTCCAGATCTCAACCCCATAGAAAATCTTTGGAGGGAGTTGAAAGTCCGTGTTGCCCAGCGACAGCCCCAAAACATCAGTGCTCTAGAGGAGATCTGCATGGAGGAATGGGCCAAAATACCAGCAACAGTGTGTGAAAACCTTGTGAAGACTTACAGAAAATGTTTGACCTGTGTAATTGCCAACAAAGGGTATATAACAAAGAATTGAGAAACTTTTGTTATTGACCAAATACTTATTTTCCACCATAATTTGCAAATAAATTCATAAAAAATCCTACAATGTGATTTTCTGGATTTTCTTTTCTCATTTTGTCTGTCATAGTTGACGTGTACCTATGATGAAAATTACAGGCCTCTCTCATCTTTTTAAGTGGGAGAACTTGCACAATTGGTGGCTGACTAAATACTTTTTCCCCACTGTATGAGTGTGTGTGTGCAAGCATGTGTGCCGTTAGTGTATACATGCATCTCTGAGTCTGTGTGTGTTTGTTTCTCTCTCTGTGTAACTCACCGAGGCGGCTGCCATTGCTGGGGAAGGTCATGAAGGATCCCAGGCTTCCTCCGATGACACTGTGTGGCCTGCGGAGGGGGGGCTTCTTGAAGGAGCCAGTGTACTGGTGCAGGAACGAGTGCATGCTGTGGGAGGAGGGTGGTCGCCCATTACGCACGATCGGCTCTGCAAGGAGAAACAATATGTCAATCAATTAGCCAATATGTCAATCAATTAGCCCATCTATCGATCCATCTATCCGATTCATCACGCAATCTACCAATCAATCAATCAGTCATTTGTACAAGTAGTTCATATACGGTTCTGTCTTCTGTTGAGCAGAATTCAGTAAACAGAGTGCTTCCTTGTTTCGTTATGTTTTATATAAAAAGGGTAGAAAAGAACACTTATGCAACCTAAAGTAGGTCAGAGGATTTTAGCTTCATACTTCAATAGCTAAAAACGTCTGTTTATGTGTGAGTGTTTTCCTTCTCTGTGTGATGTCTTTTCCACAAACATTGTGGCAGCATCACCTGCCGTCTCCCTGCGTTGTGTGTGTGTGCCCCAGTAGGTGTTTCATCCCACCAGGCTGCTTCTGTTGTTACATAAGGACATAGAGCTCCTCTCTAGGACACGATCATTCACACTGCTGCTCTCTCTCGCTTTCACTGTGTGTCAATTTCCCTCTCTTTCTTCCTCTATGTGTCTCTCACCCGTTCTCTCGGTCTCCCTCAGGCCATTGGCACACCAAACTCTCATTAGCCATCATATTAAAATCACTTCAGAAGGCAAGAAAGGATACTGTTGGCTGCCAGCTACATCAAACATTTCAACTGTATCCTCGGGGCGACCAAAGGGCCCTAATGTGTGTCCACTGGCTGGCTGTATCCTTCTCTACTGGCATTCAGTCAAGACTCACTTCAAAATAGTAACATTATCAGTCTCTAATCACTGGGACTGGCACAGAGCTCTGGAGTGTGTGTGCGCTCTGTTTGTTTACTAATACAATCTATAATACTCACTCACACACACACACACCTACTGACCGTTGTCCTTGTTGCCGCCGTCCTCGATGGTCATCTGTTCGGCCAGTTCAGACAGAGACTCGTCTATGGTGTGGCTGGAGCGCAGAGTCAGGGACAGACGCCGCTTAAACCTCTTCATCTTCTCCATCACACACTCCTCAGGGTTGGCTGGGCTGGGCTGGCAGGGCCTGTAGAGCACAGAGGGCAAAGGTCAGCACTGGACCTACACACACACTCAATTATCTTTAACATTTTAGTCATTTAGCAGACGCTCTTATCCAGAACGACTTACAGTAATGAGTGCATACATTTTCATATTTGTTTGTACTGGTCCCCCGTGGGAATCAAACCCACAATCCTGGCGTTGCAAGTGCCATGTTCCACCAACTGAGCCAGACACACACACACACACACACACACACACTTTAGGTGGCCAGGCATAAACAAATAACTTGTAATTGTCTCGCTAGTCACTTCTAGTCCAATGTTGCTCACATAGCGACATGCTAGCTTCCTTATCTTGAGATTGGTACAGTTGGGTTGGAGTAAGTACGTTGTGTTGTTGTGATGTTATTATTCCAGTATTGTACCAACACATGAACACACCTACACATTGACAGTGAGAAGCCCAATCCTTAAGCTGCAAGAGTATGCATGAGAACGTAAGTGTGTGTGCTAAAATAGCACCCTTCATAAATAAACTACGCCTCCTTTTAATCTAATATTTATGAGGAGTAGAGGAATACTGCAGTCACTGCACCTCTCCTTAGCACTCAGCACTAAGCTAGTGCCTTAATAAAGCATGAATTAAACATGAATTTAACAGCCAAACATGAATACTGCTTTCCTTAATTTCAAGCAAAATACATCAACACACACACATATCCACACAGATGCAGAAGCAGACACACACACAAACACACCGCGCGCAGAAGCTCATCCATAATTTATCAAAGCCATCTCTCCTGTGGCTAAAATGACATAATGAGAGGTGCAATACAGAGGTCAAATTTAAATCCACAGTACCAGCTAAATATAGGAATAGCAGTCACAGTCACAGTCACACACACACACACACACACACACACACACACCTCCCCATCAGTGTCCTCAGACTATCTACACCCTAATTAACAGCAGTGGTCGTCATGTGGTTGTGTCCTGTGGTGTGATTGGTGGGCTGCAGTGACAGATCTGGGCCAGCGGCTGTAATGATTGGCCAAGGCAGACTGGCTGGCTGAGTGTGATGGGAGGTGAAAAGGCCAGCAGACTGGGAGAACTGGCCACATTCCATAGCAACACAAATACCTGCCTGGTCCGATGGTATGGCTGTGTTTTGTGTGCATCCATCCGTGTAGGACCTACTGTATGTGTGTGAATGTATCAATGAATTATGTGTTGTGTGGATATGTTAGTGTTTGATTTATGTGTGTATGGTAAATATGCATAAATGTATGTAGAATACAGTATGTGTGTGTGTGTGTATCTATCTGTGTATGGTTTGTGTGTGTGTGTGTGTGTGTGTGTGTGTGTGTGTGTGTGTGTGTGTGTGTGTGTGTGTGTGTGTGTGTGTGTGTGTGTGTGTGTGTGCATCTATCTGTGTATGGTTTGTGTGTGTGTGTGTGTGTGTGTTCATGCGCATGTGTGTATGCATGGTGTGTGTATCAGTGTATGGTTTGGGTATCAGTGTGTGTGTTTATGTGTATCAGTACGTGCGTGTCTGTGCATGCTGACACAGCAGTAAGCCAGGTCACAGGAAACACCTTGCTCTCTCTGCCTCAGGCCAGTTTCCCTGCCCATTGTGTTGCCGCGGTGACGCCCTCGGGCGAGCGGGACCCCCCCTTCTAACCCCTCCCCCACACCATCCCGTACTGGACACGGCGATAACACACTGCCAGCCAGCAGTGAAGGGTGCGGTGTGTGACACACATGGGATACAGTAAGCCACTACATCATGAAAACATCCCAACACAGCACTAACCTCACAACATCAGACAGAGACACAAGATTATCTAACTATCCATCTCTCCATCCATCGACACTGTATATGCAAAAGTATGTAGACACCCCTTCAAATGAGTGGATTCGGCTATTTCAGCTATACCCGTTGCGGACAGGTGTATAAAATCAAGCACACAGGCACCGCCATAGGATTCCACCTTTCCAACAAGTCAGTTAGTCAAATTTCTGCCCTGCTAGTGCTGTTATTGTGACGTGGAAACGTCTAGGAGCAACAACGGCTCAGCCGTGAAGTGGTAGGCCACACAAGCTCACAGAACGGTGCCGCTGAGTGCTGAAGCGCATAAAGATCGCCTGTCCTCGGTTGCAAACTGCCTCTGGAAGCAACGTCAGCACAAGAACTGTTCATCGGGAGCTTCATGAAATGGGTTTCCATGGCCGAGCAGCCGCACACAAGCCTAAGATCACCATGCGCAATGCCAAGCGTTGGCTGGAGAGGTGTAAAGCTCGCCACCGTTGGACTCTGGAGCAGTGGAAATGCGTTCTCTGGAGTGATGAATCACGCTTCACCATCTGGCAGTCCGACGGACGAATCTGGGTTTGGCGGATGCGAGCAGAACGCTACCTGCCCGAATGCATAGTGCCAACCGTAAAGTTTGGTGGAGGAGGAATAATGGTCTGGGGCTGTTTTCCTTGGTCTGGGCTAGGCCCCTTAGATCCAGTGAAGGGAAATCTTAATGCTACAGCATACAATGACATTCTAGACGATTCTGTGCTTCCAACTTTGTAGCAACAGTTTAGGGAAGGCCATTTCCTGTTCCAGCATGACAATGCCCCCGTGCACAAAGCAAGGTCCATACAGAAATGGTTTGTCAAGATCGGTGTGGAAGAACTTGACTGGCCTGCACAGAGCCCTGGCCTCAACCCCATCGAACACCTTTGGGATGAATTGGAACACCCTGACTGCTAGCCAGGCCTAGTCGCCCAACATGAGTGCCTGACCTCACTAATGCTCGTGGCTGAATGGAAGCAAGTCCCCGCAGCAATGTTCCAACATCTAGTGGAAAGCCTTCCCAGAAGAGTGGAGGCTGTTATAGCAGCAAAGGGGGGACCAACTCCATATTAATTCCCATGATTTTGGAATGAGATGTTCGACGAGCAGGTGTCCACATACTTTTGGTCATGTAGTGTACCTTTCTCCTTCACTCCCTCTGAGATCATTAGCTCAACTGTATACACTTGAGACACCATCTGTCTGTCTAGACACACGCACACACATCTCTGTCATCCTTAAAATTCCTCTGTCATTCCTGATGGCATGTGTGTGCATTGCAGGAATCTCTGAAATCATTAAATCAATGACCGTCTGGATCTGTGGCTGCAGTTTACCATACCCCCACCCTGATACACCCTCACCCTGACACACCCCAACCCTGACATACCCTAACCCTGACACACCCTCACCCTGACACACCCACCATTGCACACACACTCATATGTCCAGCCTAAGCCTATATGCTAAAATGACCTCCAGGCTTGGAGGCAACGGTCAGTAGAGCACAACGTCAAAGAACGATCAGATAGAAATATATAGTGTAGAACAAACATGCCTCACTGTCATGAAGAGTGAGTAATCACATTAGTTCTATACATGACATTTCTATCTGTGCCCTCAAATATGCCCCAGGCCAACGCATATAAAACGCATCTAGCAGCACATCCACCCTCACCAGTCAACCACTAATCTACCAATGAAAATCTATAACACTGTGTGTGTGTTAGGGGATAAAATATTTGTCTCCCCCACCCTTCGCCCCACATGCCCTAACACCCACCATGTACCAGGCAGGGTGAAGGCAGGGACTCTTTGATGTCAGTTTTAAGCGTGTGTGTGTGTGTGTGTGTTGCACAGGTATGACCTGGTTCTCATCTCATCTCGGCTGGAGTCGATCTCATTAAAACAAACATAGTTAATGAAGGAGAGGAGTGTGTGTGTGAGCATGTGTGTGTGTACTGTGTGTGTGGTGAAATGTTGCCGTTCCCCATATGGAATTTTTTTATTTTAGGCTTAGGGGTTAGGTTTAGGGTTACAATTAGTGTTAGGGATTAGGTTTAGAGTTAAGGTTAGGGAAAATAGGATTTTGAATGGGAATCAATTGTTTGGTCTCCACAAGGATAGTAAAACAAACGTGTGTGTGTACGTACATGCGTATGTATGCGTCTGTGGGTGTCTCCATTTGTTTAATCACAACAAACCTGCTGGAAAGAGGAGATGAGATGAGAGAGATAAGGGATTCCCAAACCTTCCATAACAAAGCCATCACCTACAGAGAGATGAACCTGGAGAAGAGTCACCTAAGCAAGCTGGTCCTGGGGCTCTGTTCACGAACACAAACAGACCCCACAGAGCCCCAGGACAACAACAACAACAACACAATTAGACCCAACCAAATCATGAGAAAACAAAAAAGAGAATTACTTGACACATTGGAAAGAACAAACAAAAAAACTGAGCAAACTAGAATGCTATTTGGCCCTAAACAGAGAGTACACAGTGGCAGAATACCTGACCACTGTGACTGACCCAAACTTAAGGAAAGCTTTGACTATGTACAGACTCAGTGAGCATAGCCTTGCTATTGAGAAAGGCCGCCGTAGGCAGACCTGGCTCTCAAGAGAAGACAGGCTATGTGCACACTGCCCACACATGAGGTGGAAACTGAGCTGCACTTCCTAACCTCCTGCCAAATGTATGACCATATTAGAGACACATATTTCCCTCAGATTACAGCGATCCACAAAGAATTAGAAAACAAACCGAGTTTTGATAAACTCCCTTATCTACTGGGTGAAAAACCCCAGTGTGCCATCACAGCTGCAAGATTTGTGACCTGTTGCCACAAGAAAAGGGCAACCAGTGAAGAACAAACACCATTGTAAATACAACCCATATTTATGTTTATTTATTTTCCCATTTGTACTTTAACTATTTGCACATTGTTACAACACTGTATATATACATATGACATTTGAAATGTCTTTATTCTTTTGAACCTTCTGAGTGTAATGTTTACTGTTAATATTTATTGTTTTATCTACTTCACTTGCTTTGGCAATGTTAACATACGTTTCCCATGCCAATAAAGCCCTTAAATTGAATTGAAATTGAATTGATAAGGAAAGGAAAAGAGGAGAGAAGAGAGAGAGGTAAAAACAGAGAGCAGGAGAGAAGAGAGAGAGGTAAAAACAGAGTGAGCAGGAGGGTAAGAGAGAGAGAGAGGTAAAAACATTGAGCAGGAGGGAAAGAGAGCGAGAGGTAAAAACAGAGAGCAGGAGGGTGAGAGAGAGAGAGAGAGAGAGAGAGAGAGAGAGAGAGAGGGGGAAAAACAGAGTGAGCAGGAGGGTGAGAGAGAGAGGGAAAAACAGAGTGAGCAGGAGGGTGAGAGAGAGAGGGAAAAACAGAGTGAGCAGGAGGGTGAGAGAGAGGGAAAAACAGAGTGAGCAGGAGGGTGAGAGAGAGAGGGAAAAACAAAGTGAGCAGGAGGGAAAGAGAGAGAGAGGGAAAAACTAAGTGAGCAGGAGGGGAAGAGAGAGAGAGAGAGAGAGAGAGAGAGAGAGAGAGAGAGAGAGAGAGCAGTAAGGGAAGAGTGTGTGTTCGGAGTTCACTACTGGGATTTTCCAACAGAACATTCTCCATTTATCTTATCAGCCACACTCGTGGTCTTCATCACACACACACACACACACACACACACACACACACACACACACACACACACACACACACACACACACACACACACACACACACACACACACACACACACACACACACACACACACACACACACACACACACACACAGTTTGATGCCAATAAGGCTATGATACTAATGTTACTGACATGTTCTGTTACCATCCCAACAACTCTTTCCTTGGTCTTTCCTTGTGCCAATGAGCAGAGTGCAGGACACAGGCCTGGCCATGTGGCTGAGGCTGAGTATGCCTGTGTCTGCCCCTCAGAGCATCACTGTCCTTGGGCAGACAGGCTAGGAAAGTGAGCAGGCTGTGGAGGATTGGGTTGCTGAGACCAAGGTTGTTTCTGTTGCTGTGGGATGTGATACACACACTCCCTTTCCTGCTGCATAACCTCAGTTGGCAAGGAAATATGAGAAGAATTGAGGGCCAAGGAAGCCACAGCTGTCCTCCAATGTGTGTGTGTGTGTGTGTGTGTGTGTGTTGGGCAGTCTTTAATATCCAACAATAATGCTGCTGGTCCCATCTCCACTAACTAGAGCATTTCCCTCTCTGCCACCATGCAGCGCAGATATAGAGTTACTAGATTAGATGTTCCCATTGGACAGGTTTCAGAACCTGTATCAGCCGCACAGGGAGAAAACTCTTACCCTCGCTATTTTACATAAGAGAACTCTCTCTCCCTCCCTTTCTCTCACTACATCTCATTCTCTAACTCACTCTCTCTGTAGTGGTTGCACTCACTCACACACACACACTGTACAGCAGGGATCATCAACTAGATTCAGCTGCAGTCCGATTTTGTCTTGAGCAGGATGGTCAGGGGGCCGGAACATAATTTCAAATAATTTGTAGACTGCAAATTGACCACAAGAAGCCCAAACAGATATAATATTTGACTAAAACATAATCATTTAAAACCTTGCTTACATTATATAAGATCACATACACTGTGTAGAAAACATTAAGAACACCTTCTCCCTCCCTTTACCTCAGAACAGCCTAAATTTGTCGGGGCATGGACTACAAGGTGTCGAAGCGTTCCACAGGGGATGCTGGCCCATGTCCCACAGTTGTGTCAAGTTAGCTGGATGTCCTTTGGGTGGTGGACCATTCGATGCACACGGGAAACAGTGGAGTGTAAAAAACCCAGCAGCGTTGCAGTTCTTGACACAAACCGGTGTGCCTGGCACCTACTACCATACCCTGTTCAAAGGCACTTACTGTAAACCCATTCTCCCTCTGAATGTCACACATACAACATCCTTGTCTCAATGCTTAAAAATCCTTCTTTATCCTGTCGCCTCCCCTTCATCTATACTGATTGAAGTGTATTTAACAAGTGACATCAATAAGGGTTCATAGCCTTCACCTGGATTCACCTGGTCAGTCTGAAATGGAAAGAGCAGGTGTTCTTAATGTTTTGTACACTCAGTATATAATTTATACATGCGTGGGAATACTTCGGAACAGATTTCCGAAATTAAAATCACTTGGAGTTGATTTGCTGGTGTTTGTACAGTCTTTTATATCCAACAATTAAAAAAGAAACATATCTACCTTTTTATTTTTGCTCAGAAAACTTGGGGGGGCTAAATAAAATCACCCACGGGCCACCAGTTGGGGAAGTCTGCTGTACAGGTAGGGCTGCACGATATGGGCCAAAATAATTTAACCAAATATTGCGATTGTGATTTTACTTGTGATTTAGATCAAAACAATAGGCTGAACTGTTGGAATCATATAAATAAAATGAGTATTCCGACTATGGTTGGTGTTGTTTGGCATGACAACTAATGAAAAAAACCTGTAGAAGTTGTTGCGACAGGGTAGGAACCAAAGTGCTGGTCAGAGTTTTCCAGGGGACCCTTATTAAATTTGAATGTTATATTCATGATGTTTAAAAAACAATAATCAGCCTCGAGATATGGATATTGCACTTGTTTTATTATTATTTTTTATTTCACCTTTATTTAACCAGGTAAGCCAGTTGAGAACAAGTTCTCATTTACAACTGCAACCTGGCCAAGATAAAGCAAAGCAGTGCGATAAAAACAACAACACAGCGTTACATATGGGGTAAAACAAAACATAAAGTCAAAAATACAACAGAAAATGTATATACATTGTGTGCAAATGTAGCAAGTTATGGAGGTAAGGCAATAAATAGGCTATAGTGCAAAATAATTACAATTAGTATTAACACTGGAATGATAGATGTGCAAGAGATGATGTGCAAATAGAGATACTGGGGTGCAAATGAGCAAAATAAATAACAATATGGGGATGAGGTAGTTGGGTGGGCTAATTTCAGATGGGCTGTGTACAGGTGCAGTGATCGGTAAGGTGCTCTGACAACTGATGCTTAAAGTTAGTGAGGGAGATAAGAGTCTCCAGCTTCAGAGATTTTTGCAATTCGTTCCAGTCATTGGCAGCAGAGAACTGGAAGGAATGGCGGCCAAAGGAGGTGTTGGCTTTGGGGATGACCAGTGAGATATACCTGCTGGAGCGCATACTACGGGTGGGTGTTGCTATGGTGACCAATGAGCTAAGATAAGGCGGGGATTTGCCTAGCAGTGATTTATAGATGGCCTGGAGCTAGTGGGTTTGGCGACGAATATGCAGTGAGGACCAGCCAACAAGAGCGTACAGGTCACAGTGGTGGGTAGTATATGGGGCTTTGGTGACAAAACGGATGGCACTGTGATAGACTACATCCAATTTGCTGAATAGAGTGTTGGAGGCTATTTTGTAAATGACATCGCCGAAGTCAAGGATCGGTAGGATAGTCAGTTTTACGAGGGCATGTTTGGCAGCATGAGTGAAGGAGGCTTTGTTTTGCGAAATAGGAAGCCGATTCTAGATTTAACTTTGGATTGGAGATTCTTAATGTGAGTCTGGAAGGAGAGTTTACAGTCTAACCAGACACCTAGGTATTTGTAGTTGTCCACATACTCTAGGTCAGACCCGTCGAGAGTAGTGATTCTAGTCGGGTGGGCGGGTGCCAGCAGCCTTCGATTGAAGAGCATGCATATAGTTTTACTAGTGTTTAAGAGCAGTTGGAGGCTACTGAAGGAGTGTTGTATGGCATTGAAGCTCGTTTGGAGGTTTGTTAACACAGTGTCCAATGAAGGGCCAGATGTATACAAAATGGTGTCGTCTGCGTAGAGGTGGATCTGAGAGTCACCAGCAGCAAGAGCGACATCATTGATATACATGGAGAAAAGAGTCGGCCCAAGAATTGAACCCTGTGGCACCCCCATAGAGACTGCCATAGGTCCAGACAACATGCCCTCCGATTTGACACACTGAACTCTATCTGAGAAGTAGTTGGTGAACCAGGTGAGGCAGTCATTTGAGAAACCAAGGCTATTTAGTCTGCCAATAAGAATGCGGTGGTTGACAGAGTCGAAAGCCTTGGCCAGGTCGATGAAGACGGCTGCACAGTACTGTCTATTATCGATCACGGTTATAATATCGTTTAGGACCTTGAGCGTGGCTGAGGTGCACCCATGACCAGCTCGGAAACCGAATTGCGTAGCGGAGAAGGTACGGTGGGATTCGAAATGGTCGGTGATCTGTTTGTTAACTTGGCTTTCAAATACTTTCGAAAGGCAGGGCAGGATGGATATAGGTCTGTAACCGTTTGGATCTAGAGTGTCACCCCCTTTGAAGAGGGGGATGACCGCGGCAGCTTTCCAATCTCTGGGGATCTCAGACCTTACGAAATAAAGGTTGAACAGGCTAGTAATAGGGGTTGCGACAATTTCGGCGGCTAGTTTTAGAAAGAAAGGGTCCAGATTGTCTAGCCCAGATGATTTGTAGGGGTCCAGATTTTGCAGCTCTTTCAGAACATCAGCTGTCTGAATTTGTGTGAAGGAGAAGCGGGGGGGGGGGGGTCATGGGCAAGTTGCAGCGGAGGGTGCAGAGCTGGTGGCTGGGGTAGTGGTATCCAGGTGGAAAGCATGGCCAGCCGTAGCAAAATGCTTGTTGAAATTCTCGATTATTGTAGATATATCGGTGGTGATTTCCTAGCCTCAGTGAAGTGGGCAGCTGGGAGGAGGTGCTCTTATTCTCCATGGACTTTACAGTGTCCCAAAACTTTTTGGAGTTAGTGCTACAGGATGCAAATTTCTGTTTGAAAAAGTTAGCCTTTGCTTTCCTAACTGCTTGTGTATATTGGTTCCTGACTTCCCTGAAAAGTTGCATATCGCGGGGGCTATTTGATGCTAATGCAGTACGCCACATGATGTTTTTGTGCTGGTCAAGGGCAGTCAAGTCTGAGGAGAACCAGGGGCTATATCTGTTCTTAGTTCTGTATTTTTTGAATGGGGCATGTTTATTTATTTTAAAGAACAACCAGGCATCCTCTACAGACGGAATGAGATCTATATCCATCCAGGATACCTGGGCCAGGTCAATTAGGAAGGCCTGCTCGCTAAAGTGATTTAGGGAGCGTTTGACAGTGATGAGGGGTGGTCGTTTGACCGCGGACCCGTTACGGACGCAGGCAATAAGGCAGTGATCCTGGTTGAAGACAGCGGAGGTGTATTTAGAGCAGGGGTGTCAAACTCATTTTAGCTCAGGGGCCACATGGAGGAAAATCTATTCCCAAGTGGGCCGGACCGGAAAAATCATGGTATATATAACTTAAAAACAACAACTTCAGATTGTTTTCTTTGTTTTAATACGATCAACATACAACATAAAGCTGGAGCCTGAGGACAGTGTGTCCAAAATAGTACAAGCACAACATCACTATTAATCATAAAACACGTCAAGTTTATTTGAAAATTCTAAAGAAAAAGAACACACAAACACACAATGCCTCAGTGATTAACAGAACTGTTTCACAGATCACAGAACTATATCAGGGTGTCATTTCTCAGGCAGAAATGTAGATACAAATAATGAAATCCTGTTCCCCAAACAAGTGCAAGAACCACAGAGTCAAGAATAGGTTAAATATACAAATAAAATAAAATCAATTAAAAACAATAGCACATCAACATAAAAACATATAAACATAAAGCTGGAGCCTGAGGACAGTGTCCAAAAGCACAACATCACTATTAATCATAAAACACCTCAAGTTATTTGAAAGTTCTGAGGACAAAGAACACACAAACACACAATGCCTCAGTGATTCACAGAAGTATATCACAGAACTATATCAGGGTGTCATTTCTCAGGCAGAAATGTAGATAAAAATAATGAAATCCTGTTCCCCAAACAAGTGCAAGAACCACAGAGTCAAGAATAGGTTAAATATACAAATAAAATAAAATCAATTAAAAACAATAGCACATCAACATAAAAACATATAAACATAAAGCTGGAGCCTGAGGACAGTGTCCAAAAGCACAACATCACTATTAATCATAAAACACCTCAAGTTATTTGAAAGTTCTGAGGACAAAGAACACACAAACACACAATGCCTCAGTGATTAACAGAACTGTTTCACAGATCACAGAACTATATCAGGGTGTCATTTCTCAGGCAGAAATGTAGATAAAAATAATGAAATCCTGTTCCCCAAACAAGTGCAAGAACCACAGAGTCAAGAATAGGTTAAATATACAAATAAAATAAAATCAATTAAAAACAATAGCACATCAACATAAAAACATATAAACATAAATCTGAAAGCGTTGCTCAAACTCCCGTAACAGTCCCGTTATTTTATCTTTGAACCGCTTCATGTCTGCCACATGTTGGGTCGCGCACACATTTTTCAGACAGGGGAAGTGAGCTGCATCACCACCGGCAAGTTCCGTCTCCCACAATGACAGCTTCAACTTGAAAGAACGTATGCTGTCATAATACTGCGTGACAACTTTGTTGCGCCCTTGCAGCTGTTTGTTCAAGTTATTCAGGTGCTCTGTAACATCCACCATAAATGCAAGGTCCTGCATCCATTCTGCGGAATGAAATTCTAACACTGGTTTGCCCTTTTCTTCCATGAACTGTTCAATTTCTTCTCGTAAATCAAAGAAACGCCTCAGCACAGCACCTCGGCTTAACCATCTTACCTCAGTGTGGTATGGCAGGCCATAGATGTGGTCTTTCTCTCTGAGAAGGCTGTCAAACTGACGGTGATTCAGGCTTCTGGATCGGATGAAATTAACAGTTTGGATGACCACCTTCATGACGTTATCCATCTTTAATGACTTGCAACACAAAGCCTCCTGGTGCAAAATACAGTGAAAAGTCAAAAAATCACGTCCTCCATTTGCAGATTGCACTTTCTCTCTGAACTTTGTCACAACGCCTGCTTTTTTCCCGATCATTGAGGGCGCACCATCTGTAGCCAGGCTGACAGCGCGGGACCAGTCCACTCCGACCCTGTCCAGCGCGCCGACGAGTGCGGTAAAAATATCAGCTGCTGTCGTTGTATCTGTCATCGGCACCAACTCCACGAACTCCTCGGTGACGGTCAATGTGTCATCAACTCCGCGGATGAAAATGGCCAGTTGGGCAACATCTGTAATGTCCGTGCATTCATCAATTGCAACCGAAAACGCAATAAATGACTTTACTTTTTGCTTCAACTGGCTGTCCAAATCCACTGAAAGATCGGAAATCCTGTCTGCAACTGTGTTTCTTGTCAGGCTGATATTTGCAAAAGCCTGCCGCTTTTCAGGGCACACAATCTCCGCTGCCTTCATCATGCATGTTTTTACAAATTCACCCTCACTAAATGGTTTTGAAGCCACTGCGATTTCATTAGCAATGAGGTAGCTAGCTTTCACTGCAGCGTCACTGATGTCTCGGCTGTGAGTAAACACAGACTGCTGTTTCTTCAGACCCGCCAACAGTTCTTCACCTTCTCTCATCTCCGCTGTCCTTGAAAGTTGCCATATTTGTCGGCATGAAGACTCACATAGTGGCAACGAAGGTTATATTCTTTCAGCACTGCAACATGCTCTGAACACACCAAACATACAGCTTTCCCATTCAATTCTGTGAATAAATAGGATGACCATTTTTCTTGGAACACTCTGCACTCTGCGTCCACTTTTCTCTTTTTTGACAGAGACATATTGGGGCAATGAGGGTGCCAAAGCACATAATGTTAAAAGTAGAAGCCGTAATAAATATTGCGGGCAAAACAAAGTAGCTCATTGGCTGCACGTGCTTGACCTACTTGCTCTGCCCCGGTATAAACAGTTTGCTTGCTTAACACAATTGCTATTGCGCCATCCAGTGGACGCAATTGGAACAGCAGTTTATTTTATTGAAAAATTGCAGCGCATTTTTATACTTTACAAATGTTTTTTATTCTTTATTTTATTTTTTATTTTATTTTTTTGTCTTAAAAAAATATATATATATATATATCATCTCGCGGGCCGGATTAAACCCGTTTGCGGGCCTGATCCGGCCCGCGGGCCGGACGTTTGACACCCCTGATTTAGAGGGTAAGTTAGTCAGGATGATATCTATGAGGGTACCCATGTTTACGGATTTAGGGTTGTACCTGGTAGGTTCGTTGATAATTTGTGTGAGATTGAGGCCATCTAGTTTGGATTGTAGGATGGCCGGGGTGTTAAGCGTATCCCAATTTAGGTCACCAAGCAGTACGAACTCTGAGGATAAATGGGGGGCAATCAATTCACATATGGTATCCAGGGCACAGCTGGGGGCTGAGGGGGGTCTGTAGCAAGCGGCAACAGTGAGAGTCTTATTTCTGGAAAGGTGGATTTTTAGAAGTAGAAACTCAAACTGTTTGGGCACAGACCTGGATAGTATGATAGAGCTCTGCAGGCTCTCTCTACTGTAGATTGCAACTCCGCCCCCTTTGGCAATTCTATCTAGACGGAAAATGTTGTAGTTGGGGAATTTTTGGTGGCCTTCCTAAGCCAGGATTCAGACACTGCTAGAACATCAGGGTTGGCTGAGTGTGCTAACGCAGTGAATAACTCAAACTTAGGAAGTAGACTTCTGATGTTAACGTGCAGAAAACCAAGGCTTTTACGGTTACAGAAGTCAACAAATGATAGCTCCTGGGGAGTAGGAGTGATACTGGGGGCTGCAGGGCCTGGGTTGGCCTCTACATCACCAGAGGAACAGAGGAGTACTAGAATAAGGATATGGCTAAAGGCTTTAAGAACTGGTCTTCTATTGCGTTGGGTACAGAGAATAAAGGGGGCAGATTTCCGGGCGTTGTAGAATAGATTCAGAGCATTATGTACAGACAAGGATATGGAAGGATATGAGTACAGTGGAGATAAACCTAAGCGTTGGGTAACAATGAAAGCGATAGCATCACTGGAGGCACCGATTGAGCCGGTCTCGGCGTGTATGGGGGGTGGAACAAAGGAACTATTTGAGGCAGTTTGAGAGGGACTTGGGGTTCTACAGTGAAATTGTATAATAAGAACTAACTGGAACAGCAATAGGCAAGGCATATTGACATGGGAGAGAGGCATAAAGCAATCACAGGTGTTATTAGAGAGAGCTAAGACAACAACTGGTAATGGCAATAAAGTTTGGGCTGAGGCTAAACAGAATAAACAGGACAGGGTACCGTGTAAAGGAACAGTCCAGCAGGCATCAGCTGTGCAGCTGAGTGATCATAAGTTCCAGTGAACAGCAATATGTGAGTCCGAGAGCAGTTCAAATTGGTGCTTCAGCACAGCGAGCAGGAAGCACGGTTGTAGTGGGCCGGGGATAGCAGATGGATCTTCGGGGTCGTCGCAACGGGAAGCCTGTTGAAACCACAGACGATTACGTCGGCAGACCAGTCGTGATGGATCGGCAGGGCTCCGTGTCGACTCTAGGAGGTCCCGTCCGGTTGACAGAGAGGTAGATAGCCAGGAGATGTGCTTGACTCAAGGCTAGCTCAAGGCTGATTAGCCAACAACAACGTTCATATGGTTGCAGCTAGCTAGTTGCGATTATCCAGTGCTAAAGGTCCAGTGATTCTGGCAGAAAATCCGATAGGTTCTGGGTCGATAACTCGCTGTGCAGACAGTGCAGACTGGCCGATAATAGTCCAGACTAGAGCTGGCTGGTAGGTAGCGCAGGCCACGGACAATGGAGAAAAAGCCGCTAACGGTGGCTAATAGCAAGTAGCTAGTTAGCTGGTTAGCTGGCTACTCCCGTCTGGTAGACAGAGAGGTAGATAGCCGGGGCTAGCTCAAGGCTCAAGGCTAACTGGTGCTACGGGGGCAGTGGTTATTAGCCTACAGCGACATCCATTCGGTTGCGGCTAGCTAGATCCGGTGTTAAGGTCCAGTGATTCAGTTATTCCGGCAGAAAATCTGATGTTCTGACGGTGGCTAATAGCAAGTAGCTAGTTAGCTAGTTAGCTGGCTGGCTAGTTTCAACTGGAGATTTTAGATAAAGGTGAGTAAATAATAGAATCCGTTCCACATTGAGTGAGGCGGGTTGCAGGAAAGTATATTTAGTAGAAGGATGAAAAGTGTGATAGGGAAATATATACGTGAAATACAAAAAAAAATACAAAAAACAGGCTATTTACATGGACACACAAGAGAACACGACCGCACTGCTACGCTATCTTGTCAATATTGCAATTTTGATTAAAATATAATTCATTGTGTAGCCCTATGTACAAGCTATGTGTATGAGATAAGCAGTCTTTGTCTCAGATACAGAGGGGTGTAACAGAGACTGGTATCATCTCTGGGTCACACCAAAACAAAGAGAGCTCATGTGACAGGGCTGGGGGACTGGGTATAGGGAGTGGGGGGGGGGGGGGGGGGGAGTACAGCATCTGGCATATCTGAATGATGTGAAAGGGAACGCACAGAGAACTCCCCATCAAACACAATCCAACACACTGGCTGATGGGCTCTGTGCCGGTGTCCCCCACCATCTCCCTCGTCTCTCCCCCACTCTCTTTCTCTCTCTTATCAGCATCCCTTCAAAAAAGCATACATGCGCAAGCAGGCACACACACACAGTCTATACATTCTTCTGTGAAGTCCTGACCCACATTCCAAACCCAAACCAGGCACTCCCTCAGATCTCCCCTTGTTCCCCTTAGCCTGTCCTTCTGGGGATCCCCCAGTGTATCGTGGGTAGGCCAGAGCTCAGCGAAGAGGAGGAGACTTCAAAGAGCAGGCGGGGGAGAGACGGCAGATGACAAGGCCTAATTAAGACTAATACACACACTCACATCCTTAAATTCCTTAAAATTTGACAACTAAGACAGCTCCCTTGAAGTCATGTCCCTAAAGATACAGTAGTTCCACCCCCATTTAGGGAAATCTGCCTTGAAGTTGAATAAGAACAGCAACTTTTCTCTCTCTCCCTTTTGTCTCTCTCTAGACCCTGAACTCCTCGTCACCATGGTGACCAAGGCCCCAGAGTCTATATTCTACTTCCAAAAGACTACGAGGTCTAGACTATCCCAGAACTCTCTCTGGCTGGCTGCTCTTTTCTCTCCAGTCTCACTCCCACTCTTTGTCAAGTAACTAGGAAATATGATATGGTCAAATTAATATTCAATTGAAAATGGAAAAGAAAAAGAAAAATGGAATGATGTGTGTATTGATGTGTGTGTGTGTGTTGATGTGTGTGTGTGTGTGTGTGTGTGAGAGAGTGTGAAAGTGAGAGCAAGCGAGAGCAAGCGAGGGATAGAGAGAGCGGGGAAAATAGAAAGTTAGCATATTTCGAGTGAGAAGAACAGAATGGTGTCTTTGTGTAAGAGACATGACATCACCAGGGTAACTCCAGGCATGTGCTGTTAGCTGAGGAAGGTACAAACTAGAACAGAGAAAGAAAGAGTGAAAGAGAACAGAGATCAGAGAGAAACAGAGACAGAGCTATACTGTAATTCATTACGAAACCAGGACAAAAAAATACCATGATTTCGAAATGTTCACAAAATGTTATCCATTGAAGGGTCCTTTGGAGGAAGTTGTTGACGTATGTTTGACATTTGTATATAAAAGCATAACTAAGAAATAATTCATCAAAGTTGGCCTACATTAAGACGCCATAATGTTTCATCTGTAGGCGCTACAAAGCAACAATTGGTGTCATATGAAGCTTTACCGCTTGCTCTGTAATATGAATAGTATTTTGATTTCAATAAACACATTTTTACATGAATTTATGAATTTTAAAAAATATAAACATGAATATAGAAAAATACGAATGTATTGTTGAACATAATATACACTACGGGCATATCAAAAGTTCCAGAGTGGGATCTCTATCTACTTTTGTTATGATCCAATTTGTAAGCATTACCAACAGAGTGAATGTGAAAATGGATTCAAAATGGTCGCCTTCTGCTGGTGATGTGCAGGATGTGTAATGATACAAGTAAAAGGAGGGCCGTGATTGGTTACATTGCCTATTGTGCCAATCTCTCTATAAAAATGGGCTATAACTTTAAAACTAGCAGAGATCCCACGCTGAAACTGATATTCCAGTAGAGTATATTATGTTCAACAATAGTTTAAAAAATTGCCAAATCTAAAAGATAGTTTTCAATATTTATATTTATGTACATTTGTGTGAAATAAAAATACTATTCATATTACAGAGCAGCGGTAAAGCTTCATATGACACCAACTTTCGCTTTGTGGCACCTACAGATGAAACATTCTGTTGTCTTAAAGGAGGCATGGGTAAGGCCAAAATTTAATATGCCAACTTTGATTAATTAGTTCTCAATTATGCTTTTAGATACAAATGTCAAATACATGTCAACAATCCTTCCTCCAAAAGGACCATTCTATGGATTACATTTAATAATTTGACCCGAGGCTAAAATGGTTAACACTGTGATAAGCTATTCAACCACACCCCTGAGGCAAAGGCCTACTACCTGTTTTTAGGGCTGGGCGATTTATCAAATTAATTAGAATTTTGGTTTTAGCGCGATGTTCCAAATGCCTGTATTGCAAGAAGGCTATTTTTGTTTGTTTTTATGAGCGTTCTGAGTCTTTTTGGTCTCGTCTCCTTGGTGCCTTCTGTGCTGTGTGCACTGTGCACCTTCCCACTGGCACACAGACACCAAGCCCCTCCCCCTGCCACTCACAACAACAAAGATGAAAGAACTTCTTCCTCTCTGACAACAAGCAGTTTAAACACGCTATTTGCATTTGAGGTTTGGTCCAACAGAAATCGGTCATATGGACACCGAAACGCTTAGACATAATTTTACTGTAATAGACGATAACTTAACCTTTCTAACGATACCATTTTTATGTCTCAGCTCCCAAAATGTTGAACAGAGCAGACCCTACTAAAACGAGAGTATCAATTAACATGATTGTGGAAAATGTATGCTTAGTTTGTCGCGCACGGCATTGCGGTACCACATTCCGCTAGCAGCATTTTAGCCACAGACTTATGTGCAATGAGCATAAAAATACACATTGATATCAGGAATTGGCAACTCGTTCTCATTCTGAGAAATAAGCATATTCCTATCCAGGTAAGATTTCAATATCTAAACAAAGTGAACAGGCTATGTTGTTCAAACAGTTGGAGACAGACAGGAGGGTGTATCCATAACAGTTCAACTGTTCTACTTTGTTAGCAAGCAAATAGATCCAAGTTGGCTAGACTTGAAATATAAAGTTTAGCTGGCTACTCACTAGCACGTGGGCTTGTGCTTGAGAGATTGTTTATTGGGGGATGTGCATTGTAGATGGTTCTGGTAAAAATGTTAACAGAAAAGGCATTTTCATTGACAGACTTGAAAGCCAGATCAGTGATTATTGCAAAAAAAAGCAGGTTAAACTATTTTGATAAAATAATACAATTATTAGTGGGTCTTATGGGTGTGGAAGGCTAACATTTAGCCTAGGTATAATTTTACAATCCCTGAATTGACATTATTGCTGACTGTTTGAAATACAGTGTATTGACCTTTAAATTGTACAACAAAGCTTATTTCAGAGATTATTTTTTGTTGTTGTTGAGATATATATATATATATATATATATATATATATATATATATATATATAGATATAGTGAATCGCCCATTAGTAAAACATTTTTTATAAATAAAATAAAATGGAGATATGATTTTTAGGCCATATCACCCAGCCCTACCTGTTCTATGTGTCTGCTGTGTACAGAGAGGTGAGTGACGGTCTATAGTTACAGGCTTAGCCCTGGGCTAGCTGACATCACTCCTATGAGATAAAGATCACAGACACACACACACACACACACACACACACACACACACACCAGTGCCAGATGGGTTCCCTCATCTTGCAGGTGTGCCTTACTAACCAAAACCACCACTGTCCTCAGATGAATTGGATCAAAAGACATGTAGACTAGAAGATACTTCCCAGCACTCACCCACACACAGCATTACACCCGTTCCTGGACCCTGAGGGAGTTCCATTAAGCTGAACCGCGGTGCACCGGGCTATGGCCTGTCATGTGAACGGGAAAAAGTAGTGAGGGAGGAGGGCCTTTCTAAAAATCAAGCAGTAATCTGCGCCGCTCAGTCATGTTGTCAACAACGCAGCATGATGCATCATTCAGAAACATACATATATTTTCCATAAAATATATGTCAGAATTTTCAAACTAGTTTTCATTGGGAAGGCAGATAAAGGTTTTATATCAAAAGCAATCACTTTTGGACGGGAAAACAGAATCCTACTCATTACTCCACGTGCTTAACCTATGTCAATTTTGTTGAGCCAACTTCACTGGCTAACTCATTGATCCTGCTTTGTAGTCCACCCCTCTGGAGGCAGCCCGGTTCCAAATCGAATACAATCAACGCAACCCGGTTAACCCAGGGAATGCCAGAGGCATTAATCAAATCCCCTCCCTCTCTCATCACTCCCCCTCCACACCCCTAACCCAAACCTTGCCTTATCACACACACACACACACACACACACACACTTCCCTTAACCAAACTCAGCCTTATCTTAGCCAGCCTACCCAAACACACAGATGAGGTAGCAACATAAATAATGGAATACTGCCATTAGAGCTATAACACTGCCTCCCCTCTGATCTTTTGACCTGCAGCCAGACTCAGGGGTGAGAGGTCGGTCATATCACTATGACAACCTGTGACCCCTGACCTCCCAAAACCCACACGAGCCAACTGGCTGAGAGGTAATGACTGCTGCCACCAATAACCATAAACCAGTGCTGCCAGGGAGCAACCATTCACAGTGATGTAATGGGATGTGTTAGCCCAAAACGCTGCTGCAAGACATCCATCATACTGGTTGACTGGAACTGAGCCCTGCCCAACATGCACGCACACACACACCTCTCAGTGTAAGGAGATAAAAAGAGTTTCAGCGTGACTGACCCTGGAGGGATGAGCTGAAAGAACAGCGCTAACGGGTAATAGACGTGTGCGTGTGTGTACATTAAAGGCCCTTGCGCAAACAGAGACAGAAATACCCATGTCCCAAATGCTGTAATATCTCCTTCAGTGTGAGAGTGGAGAGAGGAAGCTGAGAGAGAGGAAGCTGAGAGAGAGGAAGCAGAGAGAGAGAGAGAGCGAGCGCGAGAGAGAGAGAGAGCGTGAGAGAGAGAGAGAGAGAGAGAGCGAGAGAGAGAGAGCGAGAGAGCGAGAGTGAAAGAGAAAGGAGATAAGAAGAGTGGGGAGTTGGGGATAGCGAAGGAAAGAGGGAATGGGTGAAAGGGGGAGGGAGGAGAAGAGGAGGAGAGGGGCAATAAGGGGGGTTATTTTTAGGTCTGGGTACTGCAGACTCTCACAGCTGAATACACAGTGTGTTGTACAGAGGACAGGCCTGCCATTATACACAGACAAGCATAAACACCACACAGGAACGTGCTCCCTCCCTCTCTCCCTTTTTACATTTGACGTTTTAGTCATTTAGTAGATGCTCTTATCCAGAGCGACTTACAGTTAGTGCATTCATCTTAAGATACTGTAGCTAGGTGGGACAACCACATATCTCAGTCATACATTTTTCCTCAATAATGTAGCAATCAGCAAAGTCAGAGCCTTTCTGATCATAAATACAAACAACCCACAGAATAAAGCAGGAAAATGTGTTATCAGAGCCCCATAGTGAGTGGCTTGACACACACACAGGGTTTGAACTGGCGCCCAGACACGACAGTGTCATCTGTGTGCAGCAAGGGGGGTTGGAAAGGGACAAAAAGCACTGTGTGTGTGTGTGTGTGTGTGTGTGTGTGTGTGTGTGTGTGTGTGTGTGTGTGTGTGTGTGTGTGTGTGTGTGAGAGGGGAGATAAGAAGATGTGCACGGACTAGGCTATACATTATCCCTGTGTCAAATGGAGAGATGAACGGGACAGACTCCAACATGATCCAGACCTCACCCCTAAACACACACACATGCTCTTTGCCAGTTAAACACAACCCTTTGGAGTTGCGTAGACCGCTACCCTTTAACCAGCTTTAGCAATCTCTCAGTCTCGCATGACGACCCTTTGAAAAGATAAAAGACTCCTCTTCTCCTCGGTGCTTCGTTGTCTCATCCCTCTGTGTGAGGGAGGAGCAGAAGGCCACACCGGTGCTGTTATTGAACCCTCTGTAGTCTGACAGTCAAGTCAATAACTGTCAGCCCCTCCATCCTCTCTTCCTGTAGCATCATCCTCCCACCAGCCCTCTCAGCCTTACAGTTACCCATCTAGCTGTTTACTTCTCCTTTAAAGCCATACCACACTAACAAGGGCTAACGAGCTGCTTCCGGAAGACTCAGGACAGCCAGTCAGAGGAGCACAACAGGGAATGTGTGACTGTGTCCCCAAAACACGGGCTTCCTCTTCGCAAGGAACAGCTGGAATAGTTCACATTCCACAGGACAGAGATAGGAGAGGGACACGAACTGAGGGGACACACAAACACAGATACAAACGCAAGATGGATGTGAACATTAAAGCAGCAAAATGCCTAAGTTATCTAAAAGTGTATTCCAACAACATAAAGAGCATATCAATTATTTCATCCTCGCAAGCTTCAATGGTTTATCACTTCACTGTCTTTTTTCCCACCGTTATCCATTCCCTCATCTCTCTCTTTCCTATTGATCCTCCCCTTTCTCACAACCCGCCCCAGGCCCCACCTCTAAACCATAAAGCCAGAGAAAACAGGTGTGCCCACCAGGTGCCCCTAGGGGTCATCCCAGATACACCCAGGCCAGCACAGGTGGTTGTTGCATCCCACGGTCCCTGTTCTGTTCCCACTGGGCCAGCCAGCGGTGCTTCCATACCCGGCCGTCGCCGGCCACGGGAGCCTCGAGGGCTACGGCGCGACAAGTAGGAGGGCTGCCGCGGTGAGCACGGAAGCCTAGGGCGCGGGCCCGGATGGAGCCGCCGCGGGTGCAGATCTTGGTGGTAGTAGCAAATATTCAAACGAGAACTTTGAAGGCCGAAGTGGAGATGGGTTCCATGTTAACAGCAGTTGAACATGGGTCAGTCGGTCCTACGAGATGGGCGAACGCCGTTCGGAAGGGAGGGGCGATGGCCTCCGTCGCCCCCGGCCGATCGAAAGGGAGTCGGGTTCAGATCCCTGAATCCGGAGTGGCGGAGACGGGTGCCGCGAGGCGTCCAGTGCGGTAACGCGACCAATCCCGGAGAAGCTGGCGGGAGCCCCAGGGAAGGGCAGGGCGCCCTGGAATGGGTTCGCCCCGAGAGAGGGGCCCAAGCCCTGGAAAGCATTGCGGTTCCGGCGGCCTCCGGTGAGCTCTCGCTGGCCCTTGAAAATCCAGGGGAGAGGGTGTAAATCACGCACCGGGCCGTACCGACCCATGTCCAGGTCGCTCCAGGTGTGACAGGAAGATAAACATTCCCGCCTCCAGCTCAGGCTTCTCAACGCTTTCAGCTAGTCTCCTTTCCTCTCCATTATCTCCATGTCCTCTGATTTGGCTGGAAATTACACGTGAAGGCAGAATTGCTAGGAAATTAGACTAGGAAAGGAAGCCATTCAAGAGAGTCGCCTGCCTCTCAGCCATATTTCCCCTTACCTCACTACCTCCTCCCAATACCACTTTAACCCCACTTGAGGTCAAGACGACCAAGCCTTCACAAGGTTAATAATTTATCTGCACACCAGTGTCATCTTCAACCAGTGCCAGTCAAACAGCTGCTGACACACACTGCCACCCAAGACCCTCCAAAAGAGTCCTGAGACTATCAGCACTAACACACACCAACATACAGCAGCCGACACACACACACACACGTCACATGAGTTCTGCTACTGTACCATAACAGAACAAACCCTCCTTGTGATGTAACTTTACCTGCAGCTAGATCAATCAAATGTATTTATAAAGCCCTTTTTACATCAGCAGATGTAACAAAGTGCTATACAGAAACCCAGCCTAAAACCCCAAACAGCAAGCAATGCAGAAGCACTTTTTTCTTCAGCCTCTTGGCTGTTTGCTAACAAGGTTCCCATGACTTCCTAAAGCTCCAGAGCCCCACAGTGTTAGCTGAACTAGTGAACCAGAGTCAAGACACTGTACTCTACTGTCACTGTGCTGTCACTGTGTGCTACGCGGGTTGAGATATGATGGTCTGTACAGCACTGTGAGGGAATGTAAAGAATGTGCCTGTCAGAACAGTGTGCTCACTCCACTAGGCCCCACTATGTAAAGTTACATTACAAGGTAAAGTTTGTTCTGTTATGGTAGCTGAACTCGTGTTCCTCTGTGTGTGTCTGTGTATAGAGTAGGCTTTGTGGAGTTCAAGGCTCCATGACTTAATCAGCATGGCAGCCAGGAATGACTGTAACGTGACACCATCACTCTGTATTAGACACAGTCAGTCTGTGCAGTTGTGCGTGTGTCTATTTCAGGGAATTTGCCTATGAGTGTGTATAATGAGTAGAGTATGTGAAGTGTGTCTGTGTGTGTACAGTATTTGTGGTGTGCTTAGTGTACGAGTGCTACTGTGTGTGTGTGTGTGTGTGTGTGTGTAATATCTGTGAGTGTGAATAATCCGTCTCGGTCTGCTGCTGCTGCTCGGACAATGCCACCCTCTAATCTCCAGATTACCAGCCAATGTCCCAACCCCCACAGGGCAATGCATGATGGGACAGTTTCCCCAGGGGGAGAGAGAGAGGGGGGGGGGGGGGGGGGCACGGCTGTGACAGAGAGGGATGGAGGGATGGAGGGAGGGAGGGAAAAATGAGAGGACAAAGACAGAATGTGTGAGTGCACACACACACACACACACACAGTGCCGGTCTGTGCATGGTACCCGGGTGGTGTTAATCAGACCCTGGGATCCTTCCAAAAGGGCAGCTCCAGTTCCCACAATGCCCCTCTTCAGACCACGACAGGAGGGCATTGGGCTCGTCTACAGAAACCCCTCAACCCCACCCAGCTTCCCTCCCTCCCTCCATCAAACTCTTTTCAGGGGACAGAATGTTTATCCCTCAGTATAAGAAGTAGTCCCATTCCCACCAGAACACAGACCCACGTACATCGACTCCAGTTCAGAGCCATTCATATAAGATGACATCACAGCCAGATAACAATAGACTGGTATTGTACTGTTGGCCTACACACTCTCATTCTCACAAATTGCAGTCTGATATAAATGGCTGATTACGGTATATATGACCTCAATTCTCTCCATATAACAGCAGGAAGGAAGCTGCGGCTAGGTCGCCAAAGCAGACCAAGGATGTGTGTCTAACACACCTTGAAAGTACAGTCTATTTGTTTGCAGAGCAGCACACCAGACACTGAGACAGTGGTGCCAAAATACCATAATAATAATAATAATAATAATAAATAATATGCCGTTTAGCAGACGCTTTTATCCAAAGCGACTTATAGTCATGTGCGCATACATTTTTACGTATGGGTGGTCTCGGGGATCGAACCCACTACCCTGGCGTTACAAGCGCCATGCTCTACCAATTGAGCTACAGAGGACCACCATGACTAGTCATCACATCATAACACTGTAATCAACTACACTGAATGCCTTTTACAGTTGAGCTGACTACACCACAACTTCCTCAGTTTCACTTTCAAACTATTAATACAGAGAGAGAAAGGGATACAATACAGAAGACCACCCCTCTTCCACATTCCTTACATGGCTGACATAGCTTCCATAATCAGCACGTGTGCATATGTGTCTGTCCCTCTGCCTCCCCTCCCTACTTGTGCTGATTCAGTCACCCATGGTCTAAAGCAGGCCTGGGAAAAAGAGCTGGTCAACTGTTGTCGCACACAGCAGGGGGTGGACACAGGCAGCTGCTACATAAGTGGAGATAGCCAACAAGTCATTAGGTTTTAGGCATGGTCACCCATCAAATGATCTCCCCTAGGGCTGTTGCGGTGACCGTATTACCGCCACACCGGCAGTCACGAGTCAAATTCCATGTGACCGTTTAGTCATGGTAATTAGGCTTCTCCAAGCTCTGATGCAGCTGCTGGTCATTAGTAGCCTACCAAACTTGCTAACTGCCACAAGCTTCCCACAATAAGTTGGGTGAATTTTGGCCCATTTCTCCTGACAGAGCTGGTGTAACGGAGTCAGGTTTGTAGGCCTCCTTGCTCGCACACACTTTTTCAGTTCTGCCCACACATTTTCTATAGGATTGAGGTCAGGGCTTTGTGATGGCCACTCCAATACCTTGACTTTGTTGTCCTTAAGCCATTTTGCCACAACTTTGGAAGTATGCTTGGGGTCATTGTCCATTTGGAAGACCCATTTGCGACCAAGCTTTAACTTCCTGACTGATGTCTTGAGATGTTGCTTCAATATATCCACATAATTTGTGGTCCTCTGTAGCTCAATTGGTAGAGCATGGCGCTTGTAACGCCAGGGTAGTGGGTTCGATCCCCGGGACCACCCATACGTAAAAATGTATGCACACTTGACTGTAAGTAAGTTGCTTTGGATAAAAGCGTCTGCTAAATGGCATATTATTATTATTATTATTATTATAATAATTTTCCTTCCTCATGATGCCATCTATTTTGTGAAGTGCACCAGTCCCTCCTGCAGCAAAGCACCCCCACAGCATGATGCTGCCACCACCGTGCTTCACGGTTGGGATGGTGTTCTTCGGCTTGCAAGCCTTCCCCTTTTTCCTCCAAACATAATGATGGTCATTATGGCCAAACAGTTCTATTTTTGTTTCATCAGACCAGAGGACATTTCCCCCAAAAGTACGATCTTTGTCCCCATGTGCAGTTGCAAACCGTAGTCTGGCTTTTTTATGGTGGTTTTGGAGCAGTGGCTTCTTCCTTGCTGAGCGGCCTTTCAGGTTATGTCGATATAGGACTCGTTTTACTGTGGATATAGATACTTTTGTACCCGTTTCCTCCAGCATCTTCACAAGGTCCTTTGCTGCTGTTCTAGGATTGATTTGCACTTTTCGCACCAAAGTACGTTCATTTCTAGCAGACAGAAAGTGTCTCCTTCCTGAGCGGTATGACGGCTGCATGGTCCCATGGTGTTTATACTTGCGTACTATTGTTCGTACAGATGCCTTCAGGCGTTTGGAAATTGCTCCCAAAGATGAACCAGACGTTAAAAAAAAAGATCTGAGGTCTTGACTGATTTCTTTTGATTTTCCCATGATGTCAAGCAAAGAGGCACTGAGTTTGAAGGTAGGCCTTGAAATATATCCACAGGTACACCTCCAATTGACTCAAATGATGTCAATTAGCGTATCAGAAGCTTCTAAAGCCATGACATCATTTTCTGGAATTTTCCAAGCTGTTTAAAAGGCACAGTCAACTTAGTGTATGTAAACTTCTGACCCACTGGAATTGTGATACAGTGAATTATAAGTGAAATAATCTGTCTGTAAACAATTGTTGGAAAAATTACTTGTGTCTTGCACAAAGTAGATGTCCTAACCGACTTGCCAAAACTATAGTTTGTTAACAAGAAATGTGTGGAGTGGTTGAAAAACAAGTTTTAATGACTCCAACCTAACTGTATGTAAACTGCATTGATGATATGTATTTTTTCCTGCTGCCCCTGTTTTGATACAGGTGCATGATAATGTCCATTCTAAATCAAAACAAAAATGTCACACGTATATTATTTAGTATATGCTACTGGTTATATTAATTTGGGATCTATTGCATCCCACAACTGTCTCAGACTACGTTTGGAATATTTATTTCTCACACAGAACAGAATAGGTCGACTTTCGTACTATGGGGGATAGTAGATTGACATAGGCTAGTGCTTTTGCTGTTCGTTAGGCCTACTCATCTTGTTGGCTGACGAAAAGTAAATGTGGACAGTTCTTCCAATATCTTAAATATGCACCTCGGAATTGGATAAGGACATGCGCAGTTGTGTCCCCGATGTGTCTGTCTTCACTTGTAGCCTGTGAGCCGGCTGATGAAATTTCGTGACTGCCACAGCCCTAATCTCCACTACACTTTAATTGTGTATATTTAAGTAATAAGGCCTGAGGTGGTGTGGTATATGGCCAATATACCACGGCTAAGGGCTGTTCTTATGCACGATGCAACGCGGAGTGCTAGGACACAGCCCTTAGCCGTGGTATATTGGCCATATATCACAAACCCCCGAGGTGCCTTATTTCTATTATAAACTGGTTACCAACGTAATTAGAGCAGTAAAAATTAATGTTTTGTCATACCCATGGTATACGGTCTGATATACCTCGGCTTCCAACCAATCAGCATTCAGGGCTCGAACCACCCAGTTTATAATCAATACTTAATCATGTGCAGTATAGACAACATACATGACTATGAAATTGGGAAAATATCAATGATAAAGTGTTAGAAGTAACACCTCTGAGTTTTCCATCTTACAGAATGCTGTTCTCTGGTTAGTTCTATAGCCGTCTGTACATTCCTTTACCTCTGTTCTAAGACTCTTTAATGTGTCGGTGTGGGAGTGAGGCACACTGAGGCTGCAATAATTACACTCATTATCAAGGCTACAATTAGACTACCCCGGAAAAAACATAATTGCTATGCGACCCAAAATACACCCAATGACAAAGGACCATGTCCCGAATTCACATGGCATCAGATGATAAATAAAGGGGGACTTTATCAGCCTCCTCTTCCTCCCTCTCTTCTCTGTCCTCCTCTCAGGAATCAGGAACTGAGGGAAAGCATCTGATTGACCCTAATGATAATCTGATGTCACATTCCACACGTCCAGCCAAACAGTTGAACCCTTGGCTGACCAGATTGAGGGGCGAGGGGGAGGCAGAGGATTGTGTGAGTTATCCTGCCTCCCCAATCCATCTCTACCTCCACACATAATCATACTAGCAGGAATAGGGACGTGCATGCCTCACAAACACATGAACATTCACACAAGGACTAAAGAGAAATATAGTCATGGAAAATATATGTATATCTTGCTCTCTCGTCCGCACACACATAAAACACACACTTGTTCATCCCTCAGTATGGTGTTAGCTATGTCTTCAGTGCTAGCTACAGTTCTGGTTGTGGGCACTGTGCTTGCTGTTCCTCTCATCCCTACTCAATTAGCTTTCTCAAGACAAAGTTACATAACACAAGATTAAAGGCCTGATGTGATAGTGCATGAGAAAGAAAGAGGAAGAGAGAGAGAGAGAGATATCTTGTAAGTTGGGATGGATAGAAATAGCGTAAGAGATAGCGCCTGGTTCTGTTGTCAATGGCAACAGTGTGTTCTAACCAAGGATGATCATCTGTAAGCCTGTCAGAGGGATATTCCTCTCCCATAGCAGACAGGAACTTTATGAGCATACTGCGTACTTTAGCACATCTGCATTGTGAATGCATGCACTGTCATTGTGGGCATTTGTGGCATTAGTCTGTTAATACTCCCCCCCCCCCACCAGAGTGAACACGTTCATATAGGGAGAATAGTCTGGACCCTATCCTCTCTTTTTCATCCGCTAATCTCCTCTCGTCTCTCCTCTCTCAGACTTGATCTACTGATTTGCATGTGAAGGCAGACAGACAGATACAGTGGGGGGGAAAAAGTATTTAGTCAGCCACCAATTGTGCAAGTTCTCCCACTTAAAAAGATGAGAGAGGCCTGGAATTTTCATCATAGGTACACGTCAACTATGACAGACAAAATGAGGAAAAAAAATCCAGAAAATCACATTGTAGGATTTTTTATGAATTTATTTGCAAATTATGGTGGAAAATAAGTATTTGGTCAATAACAAAAGTTTCTCAATACTTTGTTATATACCCTTTGTTGGCAATGACACAGGTCAAACGTTTTCTGTAAGTCTTCACAAGGTTTTCACACACTGTTGCTGGTATTTTGGCCTATTCCTCCATGCAGATCTCCTCTAGAGCAGTGATGTTTTGGGGCTGTCGCTGGGCAACACAGACTTTCAACTCCCTCCAGAGATTTTCTATGGGGTTGAGATCTGGAGACTGGCTAGGCCACTCCAGGACTTTGAAATGCTTCTTACGAAGCCACTCCTTCGTTGCCCGGGCGGTGTGTTTGGGATCATTGTCATGCTGAAAGACCCAGCCACGTTTCATCTTCAATGCCCTTGCTGATGGAAAGAGGTTTTCACTCAAAATCTCACGATACATGGCCCCATTCATTCTTTCCTTTACACGGATCAGTCGTCCTGGTCCCTTTGCAGAAAAACTGCCCCAAAGCATGATGTTTCCACCCCCATGCTTCACAGTAGGTATGGTGTTCTTTGGATGCAACTCAGCATTCTTTGTCCTCCAAACACGACGAGTTGAGTTTTTATCAAAAAGTTCTATTTTGGTTTCATCTGACCATATGACATTCTCCCAATCCTCTTCTGGATCATCCAAATGCACTCTAGCAAACTTCAGACGGGCCTGGACATGTACTGGCTTAAGCAGGGGGACACGTCTGGCACTGCAGGATTTGAGTCCCTGGCGGCGTAGTGTGTTACTGATGGTAGGCTTTGTTACTTTGGTCCCAGCTCTCTGCAGGTCATTCACTAGGTCCCCCCGTGTGGTTCTGGGATTTTTGCTCACCGTTCTTGTGATCATTTTGACCCCACGGGGTGAGATCTTGCGTGGAGCCCCAGATCGGGGGAGATTATCAGTGGTCTTGTATGTCTTCCATTTCCTAATAATTGCTCCCACAGTTGATTTCTTCAAACCAAGCTGCTTACCTATTGCAGATTCAGTCTTCCCAGCCTGGTGCAGGTCTACAATTTTGTTTCTGGTGTCCTTTGACAGCTCTTTGGTCTTGGCCATAGTGGAGTTTGGAGTGTGACTGTTTGAGGTTGTGGACAGGTGTCTTTTATACTGATAACAAGTTCAAACAGGTGCCATTAATACAGGTAATGAGTGGAGGACAGAGGAGCCTCTTAAAGAAGAAGTTACAGGTCTGTGAGAGCCAGAAATCTTGCTTGTTTGTAGGTGACCAAATACTTATTTTCCACCATAATTTGCAAATAAATTCATAAAAAATCCTACAATGTGATTTTCTGGGGAAAAAAATCTCAATTTGTCTGTCATAGTTGACGTGTACCTATGATGAAAATTACAGGCCTCTCTCATCTTTTTAAGTGGGAGAACTTGCACAATTGGTGGCTGACTAAATACTTTTTTCCCCCACTGTATCTGTCTGTCTGCCTTCACATGCAAATCAGTAGATCTGTATATGGATTGAACATTTGTCGGACAGACAGACAGGCAGACACTGTGGGTTTAGTAGGCAGAGGGTCCCGTGAAAAGAACACTCACAGAGGAACCTTTCCAAAGACAGAGGGAGAGAAAGGACAGCACCGGCTTAGAGAGAGGCTGGTGTCAAAGGAGGAGAGAGGGGAGCTGACACACACAGAGAGACAGAGACAGGCATAGAAAGAGAAAGAGAGAGAGAGAGAGAGAGAGAGAAATTTAAATAAAAAGAGCGAAAGAGAGAGGGGGCTGGCAAAAGACAGACTGTACAGCACGGTATTCTGTGCAACTGCCATGAATAATCGACATGATCATATCCAATCGGACCTGAGAGGATGAGTGTGAGCCCTTTCATGAGTCATGACACAGAGGAAATTCATGGGGCACCAGTACACCATCACTACCGTATATAATCTGATTCTGTCTCTGTTTTCCTTCCATGCACTTTACCTCCCAGCACCGAGACTGATCAATATCAAAGCTATCGTGGCATGGTGTAATCAGCAGGGTTACACTGTAGCACTATAGAGAGATTATAGAGAGAGTTGTGACAGAAAAATGAAGGTTTGGGTCAGTATAATTAGCCTGTCCTGAGGGATTGGTTTCACACAGATAGAACAACCTGGAAAGATTCTCCTGATCTGGGTCATTGTAGCTGCAGGGAACTGCTAGGTCTAACCTGAGTGCATGTACACACACACACCACTGGCCAAGAACTAGCTGACACCAACCAAGATTTGACACACACAGACACACCTCTGGTTGATGAAAAACACCCGCTGGATATATGCAGTACTGGGGGGATAGATGGAGGGGAGGGTGCATGTTTCAGCCCAGGGCCATATTGGCTCCAGAAGCACAGTAAAGGGCTGTTCCAGACAGACATGTAGGCTACACCACCACTTGAAAAACATCACAGGGGTCAGAGTTCAAACAACACAGCTCCAATGAGACGAGTACAGGAGGACGAGCGTCATCACAACCACACACACACCTGTCAAAGTTTGGGACTGCCAATAGGATCGGAAAGAGGGACAATTGGACAGAATGTGTTCCTCAATTCATCTCTGATATGTTGGCCTCTTCCAACTACACTCACAAGGTATGACATTAATGGGGGATGTATACTATGCCAGTCTGCTTGCCTGGTTTCTTTATGGCATCGTTTTCAGAGGGAAATCTGACTGAACTGATCCATTTCCACCAATTATACCATGATATTGTTTCCCTGAGAGGCAGTCACAGCCAAGGGCTGCTACACTGAGATTAGAGTGTGCCAGGTATTACTGTGGTCCAAGGAACCAATTCCTCATCATCACCATCAACACCATTACACACTTACAGTAACCCTGGTTCAGACATCTATATGTGAATTGTAACTTATAGGCTTAACAACCTTACATTCATCGATAACATTGTACACAGTAGCCAATCAGTTTCATATATGCACATTTGACACATCAACTTACAATGTGCGACACTGTTGGGCACCTGTTATGGACCTTTAGGCCTATTTTTTTTATGGTTCAGATAGGCTACAGCAAAACATCATAAAATGGGGAAAAAACGAACTAAGCCAGTGTGGTGCTGAAGGGATTCGTTGTGTATAAAATGTGCTGACATGCATCCAACTGGCACGGGTCATGGCATTGACTATTTACACCATGTATACTGTACTCAACACTTTCAATATAACCTACTGTATGTACATGCTTCAGCTTTTTCTGAGTGTATAGCCTAAAAGGTGTTGACAACATGGTGTTAAAAATCAAATGGTGCGTAGCCTATAGGTTGAAGGCAAATAAACAGAAATGGTATTGCCCATTGTAAACACTCACTACGGTATTAAACCACAAATATAATTGTGTTTGTAAAACTCATAATAGTAGGTGTCCTGTAGCTAGTCCTATTTTGACAAGCAAGCAAAATAGTTGGTCAGCTCAACTAGACCCTTGTGGCGACGCAACATCGTGCGCTGGCAACATTGTTTCTACTCCTTTCAAAGCGGCATAGCAGTAGCCAATTCTGATGGATAGTGTGATTGTAAACCTAAATGAAGCCACAACATTTGGCTACTTACCAGAAACGATGTACGTTGTTTCGACCTGACTTCCAGACCTCGATAGGCGCTTCCTCGGAGGCCGGATTCCCGTCTTTCCACCCACCAGTAAAAACAGTTCGTCTACGTCTTGCTTTCCGCTTGCGCACCTTATTCCGTATAGAATGTTCTCACATGAACACAGTTTTCAAAGTTCAAATGATAAAAATGACAGACCAGATTCTGAAAGCTCACTTCTATGACGAGCAGGGAGCTTATGGGGAGTGAGAACGGATTGTGTCGGTGGATGAACCCGTAGGGCTGCAAGCTGTGGCTGCCCGCATTCTGACGCCTCCGCCTATGCTGCTGCTGACATGAAGAGAGAGAGAGATGGGGGAAATGAAGTGAATGCGATTGGTGGCCGCCTACCAGCAGCACCAATATGGCCCTTCATTCAATGAGTAGTTTTGTAGCGCCTCCTGCAGTAGGGCTACTACACAGATAAATCATAGCCTACATTCCCTGACAACTAGGCCTATTAATCAGTGGTGCAAAGTACCTAAATAAAAATACTTTAAAGTACTACCTAAGTAGTTTTTTGGGGTGTCTATACTTTACTTTACTATTTCTATTTTTGACAACTTTTACTTTTACTTCACTACATTCCTAAAGGAAGTAATGTACTTTTTACTCCATACATTTTCTCTGACACCAAAAAGTATTCGTTACATTTTGAATGCTTAGCAGGACAGAAAAATTGTCCAATTCACGCACTTATCAAGAGAACATCCCTGGTCATCCCTACTGCCTCTGATCTGGAGGACTCACTAAACATACATGCTTCGTTTGTAAATTATGTCTGAGTGTTGGTGTGCCCCTGGCTATCCATAAATTAAAAATACAAGAAAATGGTGCCATCTGGTTTGCTTAATATAAGGAATTTGAAATGATTTATACTTTTACTTTTGATACTTAAATATATTTAAAACAAAATACTTTTAGACTTTTACTCAATAAGTATTTTACCGGGGGACTTTCAGTTTTACTTGAGTCATTTTCTATTAAGATATCTTTACTTTTACTAAAGTATGACAATTGTGTACTTTTTCCATTACTGCTATTAATTTATAACTCTCTTGGAATTGGATTGGGCCCTTTGATTTTGGAAGCATGCATGGATCGATCTACTTAGGCTAAATTAATTATTACATATACATTTACATTTTAGTCATTTAGCAGACACTCTTATCCAGAGCGACTTACAGGAGCAATTAGGGTTAAGTGCCTTGCTCAAGGGCACATCGACAGATTTTTTCACCTAGTCGGCAATTATCACTTGAGTCTGCGTCTGTTTATCTCTGTCTTCTACTTGTTCATTCAAGGCTATATATGTTGCATGTTTTGTAAGTTTGTCACAAAGATGCTCTGTTTTCTTTTCTTCTCTCACGCAGATGGTTGTCATCGGACTGGGTTGGGGAGTGGTATTTAGTGTTTAGTGTCCAATTATTTGTTTGCTTGTTTGTTGTTGTTGTTGTTGTTGTTGTTGTTGACCATGAATGAAATTAGCTCTGAGACCAGGCTGAAATAGTGGAAAGCTTCCATTCAATTAATAGTGTGTGTGTGTGTGTGTGTGTGTGTGTGTGTGTGTGTGTGTTTGGTTTTACTATCCTTGTGGGGACCAAAAGTCCTCACAAGGATAGTAAATCAAGGAAAATTGTGGGGTTATTTTGCCGGTCTAGGCTTGGGGTGTAGGGTTAGGGTTACAATTAGGGTTAGCTTTAGGGTTATGGGTTAGGTTTAGGGTTAGGTTTAGGGGGTTTTAGGGTTAAGGTAAGGGTTAGGATTAAGGTTAAGGTTAGGATAATGGTTAGGTGTAAGGGAAAATAGGATTTTGAATGGGACTCAATTGTTTGTACCCCACAAGAATAGTAAAACAAACGAGTGTGTGTGTGTGCGCGCGCGTGTGTCAATGTCCTTCTCACTTGTGGACTTTGACCTAGTTGGAGAGTAGTCTACACCAGCAGCATAGGCCTACATAACAGTGGCCATAGGACTGTCTGTCACTGTGTAGATTGAAGACGCATCGGCATACAAAATAAAGGAATAGAGAATAAAACATATATTCTTGCAAAATGTCTCGAGCGGCAGACAGACTGAAAGTGGTCTTGAATCATCTAGATCGACCATCTTCTTTTGTTGTATCCTTTTCAACTGTTTTACTGAAAATGTCGTGTGTTTCTCCATGGCTGAGCCGTGCTGGAATTTCTGACCGACTTTCAGGGACTGTGTGTCGGTACAGCTTCGCAGGACAGGCCGGGGCATGAGTAAATTGTCAGGCCTTTTCAGAGCGAACTGAACATTGGGAGTGGAACTATAATATTGCAAAATGTATTTATTTTCTGTAGGCTAAATGTGTTTATTTATCCATATAAGACTACAATATCTTATTGGCTATGTATGCGTAAAAGGCGCGCTTGTGTAGTCTAACTATTAGGCTATAGCTATTCACAATTTAATTTGTTGACAATAATTAACATAGTTTACATAAATGTGTAATAGCTACAAATAAAATATGATCTTAACTCATTGCATAAAGCAAGCATCTTCTACCTCTGGCCAAAACGTTGCCTACTATCAACCACAAGCACTGAGGTAAGTGACACCTCAATCTCATATTTGGGCTGTTTTTGACTATGTCAATGGCCTTATATTATGACAGTCTAAAAGTATAGGTACTGACCCATGCCCTACTTACTGAACACATTACACAATGCTGAAATCATCTCAGTAGTTCATTCAACTTTGAGTTACGATCACACTGTATCTAAACACTGTAACACAGGCACAGGGTCTAATAAGCGTTTATCACACTGTCATTCACTTGCTGTATCCAGGTATTCCTTTGACAATGATCTGCTGAGCACTGAGCAGAGAATCTCCTATGAGGAGAATGGCTTCCTCCTTATCAAGGGCCTGGTGTCTGGGGAGGACATTGACAGATTCAGGTAAGACCACAACACCATGAGAGAGACAACAGAACGGTCTCAGATGAGACTGAAAGGAAAACACTAGATAAACAAAAAACAGGCAGCTAACATAGCATGCTCAATGATAAAAGTACTAAAAGACCACATAAGAGAAAAATGGCTGAACATCACTTGACTTGACTTTCTCCACCAGCGCTTCAATATGTCCCGTCTTTGACCCAACATGTAGCATGGTTCACCAGTAGAACACTAGAACACTGCTCCTCTGTACCAGAGACACATGGCTTTACCTGCTGGGCTTAATTAGTGATGCTACAATGAACAAAACTGCTGTTCCTCTAAGGACTGAGTTGGTGTGTCTGCTTATGTGTGTGTGTCTGTGCCCGTGTGTGTGGCAGGGGGGCGTTTGAGCGGATATGCCGTCGGGAGGTGCAGGTCCCGGGGCTGGTGGTGATGAGGGACGTGTCCATCGCCAAGTCAGAGTTCGTCCCTGACCAGAAGGCCATCTCCAAGCTGCAGGACTTCCAGGAAGACCCTGAGCTATTCCGCTACTGTAGACTGCCTCAGGTGCACACACTGCATGGACACACACACATGGACCCACGTGCGCGTACTGCATCAAGATCTCATCGTTTCCCTTCAAAATTCGACGTATTATGGATGAACATCTATTTTTGATCCATTAATTCTTCATGGTTACAGGGTTAATTCGCGTGGTTACAGGGTTAAAACAGAAACAACTGAAAGGTTAAAAGCTTAGGCATTAATTACGAGTGGTTAAGGCAAACAAATTAAAATGCGCTATTACCATTAGGTATCATCTGTATTGTTAATGTTCTCGCAGCTTGCTATATTTTGTGCGCAGTGGTCTGAGCAGCGCGCTTCGGCTCTGAGCATCACGAGTTTGCGTCGGTCAATCGTTGTTCTTTTTTTTTGGTGAGCGCTGAGGAAGGCATATACAGTGCATTCGGAAAGTATTCAAACCCCTTTACTTTTTCCCAAATTTTGTTACATTTTAGCCTTATTCTAAAATTGATTAAATAATTTTCCCCCTCATCAATTTACACACAATACCCCATATTGACAAAGCAAAAACTGGTTTTTAGAAATGTTTGCAAAATAATAAAAGAAAACTGAAATGTCACATTTACATAAGTATTCAGACCCTTTACTCCAGGGGTGTCAAACTCATTTTAGCTCAGGGGCCACATGGAGGAAAATCTATTCCCAAGTGGGCCGGACCGGAAAAATCATGGTATATATAACTTAAAAACAACAACTTCAGATTGTTTTCTTTGTTTTAATACGATCAACATACAACATAAAGCTGGAGCCTGAGGACAGTGTGTCCAAAATAGTACAAGCACAACATCACTATTAATCATAAAACACGTCAAGTTTATTTGAAAATTCTAAAGAAAAAGAACACACAAACACACAATGCCTCAGTGATTAACAGAACTGTTTCACAGATCACAGCACTATATCAGGGTGTCATTTCTCAGGCAGAAATGTAGATAAAAATAATGAAATCCTGTTCCCCAAACAAGTGCAAGAACCACAGAGTCAAGAATAGGTTAAATATACAAATAAAATAAAATCAATTAAAAACAATAGCACATCAACATAAAAACATATAAACATAAAGCTGGAGCCTGAGGACAGTGTCCAAAAGCACAACATCACTATTAATCATAAAACACCTCAAGTTATTTGAAAGTTCTGAGGACAAAGAACACACAAACACACAATGCCTCAGTGATTCACAGAAGTATATCACAGATCACAGAACTATATCAGGGTGTCATTTCTCAGGCAGAAATGTAGATAAAAATAATGAAATCCTGTTCCCCAAACAAGTGCAAGAACCACAGAGTCAAGAATAGGTTAAATATACAAATAAAATAAAATCAATTAAAAACAATAGCACATCAACATAAAAACATATAAACATAAATCTGAAAGCGTTGCTCAAACTCCCGTAACAGTCCCGTTATTTTATCTTTGAACCGCTTCATGTCTGCCACATGTTGGGTCGTGCACACATTTTTCAGACAGGGGAAGTGAGCTGCATCACCACCGGCAAGTTGCGTCTCCCACAATGACAGCTTCAACTTGAAAGAACGTATGCTGTCATAATACTGCGTGACAACTTTGTTGCGCCCTTGCAGCTGTTTGTTCAAGTTATTCAGGTGCTCTGTAACATCCACCATAAATGCAAGGTCCTGCATCCATTCTGCGGAATGAAATTCTAACACTGGTTTGCCCTTTTCTTCCATGACCTGTTCAATTTCTTCTCGTAAATCAAAGAAATGCCTCAGCACAGCACCTCGGCTTAACCATCTTACCTCAGTGTGGTATGGCAGGCCATAGATGTGGTCTTTCTCTCTGAGAAGGCTGTCAAACTGACGGTGATTCAGGCTTCTGGATCGGATGAAATTAACAGTTTGGATGACCACCTTCATGACGTTATCCATCTTTAATGACTTGCAACACAAAGCCTCCTGGTGCAAAATACAGTGAAAAGTCAAAAAATCACGTCCTCCATTTGCAGATTGCACTTTCTCTCTGAACTTTGTCACAACGCCTGCTTTTTTCCCGATCATTGAGGGCGCACCATCTGTAGCCAGGCTGACAGCGCGGGACCAGTCCACTCCGACCCTGTCCAGCGCGCCGACGAGTGCGGTAAAAATATCAGCTGCTGTCGTTGTATCTGTCATCGGCACCAACTCCACGAACTCCTCGGTGACGGTCAATGTGTCATCAACTCCGCGGATGAAAATGGCCAGTTGTGCAACATCTGTAATGTCCGTGCTTTCATCAATTGCAACCGAAAACGCAATAAATGACTTTACTTTTTGCTTCAACTGGCTGTCCAAATCCACTGAAAGATCGGAAATCCTGTCTGCATCTGTGTTTCTTGTCAGGCTGATATTTGCAAAAGCCTGCCGCTTTTCAGGGCACACAATCTCCGCTGCCTTCATCATGCATGTTTTTACAAATTCACCCTCACTAAATGGTTTTGAAGCCACTGCGATTTCATTAGCAATGAGGTAGCTAGCTTTCACTGCAGCGTCACTGATGTCTCGGCTGTGAGTAAACACAGACTGCTGTTTCTTCAGACACGCCAACAGTTCATTCACCTTCTCTCATCTCCGCTGTCCTTGAAAGTTGTCATATTTGTCGGCATGAAGACTCACATAGTGGCGACGAAGGTTATATTCTTTCAGCACTGCAACATGCTCTGAACACACCAAACATACAGCTTTCCCATTCAATTCTGTGAATAAATAGGATTACCATTTTTCTTGGAACACTCTGCACTCTGCGTCCACTTTTCTCTTTTTTGACAGAGACATATTGGGGCAATGAGGGTGCCAAAGCACATAATGTTAAAAGTAGAAGCCGTAATAAATATCGCGGGCAAAACAAAGTAGCTCATTGGCTGCACGTGCTTGACCTACTTGCTCTGCCCCGGTATAAACAGTTTGCTTGCTTAACACAATTGCTATTGCGCCATCCAGTGGACGCAATTGGAACAATCGTTTTTTTATTTTTTTATTTTTTATTTTTTTTATCATCTCGCGGGCCGGATTAAACCCGTTTGCGGGCCTGATCCGGCCCACGGGCCGGACGTTTGACACCCCTGCTTTACTCAGTACTTTGTTGAAGCACCTTTGTCAGTGATTACAGCCTTGAGTATTCTTGGCTATGATGCTGCAAGCTTGGCACACCTGTATTTGGGGAGTTTCTCCCAATCTTTTCTGCAGATCCTCTCAAGCTTTGTCAGGTTGGATGGGGAGCGTTGCTGCACAGCTATTTTCAGGTCTTTCCAGAGATCGGGTTCAAGTCCGGGCTCTGGCTGGGCCACTTAAGGACATTCAGAGACTTCTCCCGAAGCCACTACTGCATTGTCTTGGCTGAGTGCTTAGGGTCATTGTCCTGTTGGAAGGTGAACCTTCGCCCCGGTGTGAGGTCCTGAGCGCTCTGGAGCAGGTTTTCATCAAGGATCTCTCTGTACTTTGCTCCGTTAATCTTTCCCTTGATCCAGACTAGTCTCCCAGTCCCTGCCGCTGAAAAACATCCCAACGGCAAGATGCTGCCACCACCATGCTTCACCTTAGGGATGGTGCCAGGTTTCATCCAGACGTGGCGCTTGGCATTCAGGCCAAAGAGTTCAATCTTGGTTTCATCAGACCAGAGAATCTTGTTTCTCATGGTCTGAGAGTCCTTTAGGTGCCTTTTGGCAAACTCCAAGCGGGCTGTCATGTGCTTTGTACTGAGGAGTTGCTTCTGTCTGACCACTCTACCATAAAGGCCTGATTGGTGGAGTGCTGCAGAGATGGTTGTCCTTCTGGAAGGTTCTCCCATCTCCACAGAGAAACTCTAGAGCTCTGTCAGAGTGACCATTGGGTTCTTGGTCACCTCCCTGACCAAGGCCCTTCTCCCCCTATTGTTCAGTTTGGCTTGGCAGCCAGCTCTAGGAAGAGTCTTGGTGGTTCCAAACTTCTTCCATTTAAAAATGATGGAGGCCACTGTGTTCTTGGGGACCTTCAATGTTGCATTATTTGGTACCCTTCCCCAGATCTGTGCCTTGACATAATCCTGTCTCAGAGCTCTATGGACAATTCCTTCGACCTTATGGCTTGGTTTTTTCTCTGACATGCACTGTCAACTGTGGGACCTTATATAGACAGGTGTGTGCCTTTCTAAATCATGTCCAATCAATTGAATTTACTACAGGTGGACTCTAATCAAGTTGTAGAAACATCTCAAGGATGATCAGTGGAAACAGGATGCACCTGAGCTCAATTTCTAGTCTCATAGCAAAGGGTATGAATACTTATGTAAATAAGGTATTTCAGTTTTTTCAATTTGTCATTGAGGGGTATTGTGTGTAGATTGATGAAAAAAATACATATTTAATTCATTTTAGAATAAGGCTGTAACGTAACAAAATGTGGAAAAAGTCAAGGGTCTGAATACTTTCCGAATGCACTGTATATCGACGTTCTTCAAACGTCCAAAATCGAAGTCTATTTCTAGTGATCAGGCAGCACACACACACACACACACACGCACACACACACACACACACACACACACACACAGTGTGTCTGTCTTTCTTTCCATTTTTTCTTTCTTTTTTCCACATCAAGTTTTTATTATTTCAATTGTCTTTGTCTTTCTCAGATCCTGAATTATGTGGAGTGTTTCACTGGTCCCAACATCATGGCCATGCACACCATGCTGATCAACAAGCCCCCAGACACAGGTACAGAATAGTGTGACCCTTATCTAACCTTATCTAACCCCTGACCCTCAACCCCTAACACTGACCCTTATCCAGAAAGACACACATAGACACACCTTCTTGAGAGTGAAAACAAAGAGCCTGCCTATTTAATCCAATGTATGTTTATGTTTCTCAGGTAATAAGACGTCTCGCCACCCCATGCACCAGGACCTGCACTATTTTCCATTCCGTCCGGCGGACCGCATTGTGTGTTCCTGGACCGCCATGGAGAAAGTTCACCGCCAGAACGGCTGCCTGGTGGTCCTGCCTGGTTCTCACCACGGCACCCTCAAAGAACACGACTACCCAGAGTGGGAGGTGATACACACATACACACCTGCATCCTCAACAAGCACGACTACCCCCACTAGATCTTGTGACATCACTTCCCTTTCCTCTTCCTCAGGGCGGGATCAATAAGATGTACCACGGTGTCCGTGACTATGACCCCAATCATCCCAGGTTGCACCTGGAGATGGAGAAAGGAGACACAGTGTTCTTCCACCCTCTATTGATCCACGGATCTGGAATGAACCAGACGCAGGGCTTCCGCAAGGTAACACACTCACCCCTGAAAAACACTCTGGAAGCCATAGATACATAACCATTCTAGGATCCTTAAATCATGGAAGAGTGTGTGTGTGTGTGTGTGTGTGTGTGTGTGTAGGCCATCTCCTGCCACTATGCCAGTGCTGACTGCTACTACATTGACGTGAGGGGAACCACCCAGGAGAACATAGGGCAGGAGGTGAAAGAGATCGCAGCAAGGAAATATGCTGTTGATGATGTCACATTTGAGGTACATCTCTGCAGGAGTGATACAGTACACATCAAACACATGTTAATAAACTGTGTATAACAGTGTGCTGTGTCTAAAACTGTCTGTTTTGTGTGTGTTATAGGATACCTGGGCTGTAAGGGGCCGTCTGGTGCAAGGGGATAGGACCAATCTGTGAGAGAGCCCGCCCACCGCAGTGTGACGGTCACTCACCACTAACAACCTGCCAATCAAAGGAGATTGAAAAGAGTTGACAAATCTACCAGCCAATAAACTGAGACTCAGTGACGGGAGTAATGTATTCATTAGGTGAGAGAGATTGTCCAAGAGTCCAGTCAGGGATGTTTGCTGGGTGTGTTTAACATATTAAACTAAAGGGACGTTAATTGCAGTTAAATATTGATTGAAGTGATCATCTTCTGCCTAACAATAAAGCACTTACTGTGTGGTGGACTGGAGTGAGAGGAGCAGAGGTAGAATGTGTGAGAGATAGAGAGAGAGAGAGAGAGAGAGAGACTGGGAGTGTGTACGAGAGAGGTGAGTGGATGAAGGTGAATAGGAGGCTATTTCTGTTATGAATATGAGTATGTTTTAGTACACTTTGGAAACCAGGTACTCAGGGTGTCACTTTGTAGACCAGTCCGCCATGAAATACCAGTAACCTTGATGCCTTAATATAACAGAATCCTAGTTGTATTTTACATCACCTCCTTAACAATCAAATCTATGCTGCTTTTAATGAGTGTAATGAGTACTTATGTTTAAAAACGGTTTGTAAATTAGTTTATATGTGATTTCCTTTCATTATTGTCGATGTGACTGGCAATAAACGGACTCAGAATCAATTGCTTCACTCTCTTTATTGTCTGTTCATTGGAGTTCTAGTGAGGATGGTGAGGTACTCTCTTGGTTTCCTCACTCCTTTGTGCCGCATCCCAGACACACACTCACCACCTCAGAGACCATTTTTGATCCCCTTAATCTGATGTATTTTACCTAAACCTTCCCCTTCCCCCTCGACCCAATCTGCTTTCCAGACACGCTCCCAGCCAGCTCCTCCCCCCAGCCCAAAGCCTTATGAATATTCAGCAGTTAAAGCTTTTTGAAATCTCTATCACCGTGGAGATCAGGGATAGGGGGATGGGACAATAAGGACAATTTAAAGAGCATTACAATTAAGATGGATAGCATCCACCTTCAATTTCCATATACAGCACCAGTCTGGATACCTGACGTGATAGGATGTACGTATGTGTGAGGGAAAGAGAGTTTGTGTGTGTGAGGGAGCGTTTTCCCTGTGTTTACAAATGGAGGCTGAGATGTTTCCTGACTAGGGCTGGTGCCTCTCCTGTGGAACCAAAGAAAACACCTGAGGGCTGTGTGTGTGCCATGTCACGCGCGTCTGTGTGTCATGGAAAGGAGAACAGCCATTCCATTCAGAGTAAAGCGGAAAACCTTAAGTCTATCAGTTAATCAGACAGACACCATACATTAAATCCTACCAACACTAAACATGTAATTCAGTGTCAAAATCCAGACCCACAAACCTCATACTCTTTTTATGATCACACACACACACATGCGGTCTCTAAGCCAGGATACTGTCCTGCACTCACTCGCTCGCTCACTCACTCATTCACTCAGAAAAACAGGAGCCAAGGACAGACTCCCCTGCCTAGTTTCCTACTGAGAGACTCTTAAAGAGAGGAGTTCAGTCTCAACACCATCTTCTTTTCTTGATTTGTCCAATACATAGTCACCTGCATGTGTTTATGTAAATGCATAAGCAGTCCTTAAGGTGGCGTCATCGAGTTACTGCATGAGTAAACTGCATGATGTCTTTTGCAGTATTTATGGAGGTGGTCTGGCTGTTTGTCATTATTGTAGCTACATACATACTGAAGGTAGATTCCTTTTAGAGGAAAGAAGAAAAAAAGCTGAACTCAGGAGGCTGAAAAGATTTGGCATGGGCCCTCAGATCCTCAAAAAGTTATACAGCTGCACCACTGAGAGCATCTTGACTGGCTGCATCACAACTTGCCCATATGGAAATGATATAGAAGAATTTAACAAGAGTCTTATATGTTCTACCTGGAACTTGTCAGTAATACATACGGCAGCAAATACCCTTACAAGATTCATAGAAGATTCTTATAATATCTGACTTATATGGGTGGTTAACATTTAGACAACAGAAATGTTGCATGTGTTATATAAAAAACATACAAGAGACATGTAAGCTAAGCCTTCTAAGATCTCACATACATGGGACATACACGTTTCAAAGCACTTGCATAACACTGTCTGACGTCATTGACGCATGCAATGTGACACTTGTTGAAAAGGAGGAGAGCAGGAGAGTAAGAAGAGCAGAAGGGGGAGGAGAGGAGGAGGAGGAAGAGAAGTGAAGGAGGACAAGAGGAGGAGGGGGAGGAGGAGGGGATAGAAGAGGAGGAAGAGGATAGAAGGACCGGAGGAGGAGAGGAGGAGGGTGTGGAGGAGGAGGACAGGGAAAGGATAAGGAAAAGGAGGAGGAGGAGGAGGAGGAGAGGGAGAGGAAGAGGATGGGAAGGAGGAGAGGAGGAGGAGGAGGAGGAGGAGGATAGAAGAGGAGGAGGAGAGGAGAGAAGAGGAAGAGGAGGACAGGGAAAGGATAAGGAAGTGGAGGAGGAGGAGGAGGAGGAGAGGGAGAGGAAGAGGAGAGAAGAGAAGAGGAGGAGAATGACAGGGAAAGGATAAGGAGGAGGAGGAGGAGGAGGAGGAGGAGGAATTACTTTAATAGCAGCAGTGAATCTATTTAGTTATTAAGTGGAGATCTCTCAACAATCATTCTCACGATAGCACATTGGTAGTAGTCAGTGACAAATATCAAAACTATGCAGGGCTGGGCTTGGTTAAAACCGCTGGATGGGAGACCAAAGGCATAGCTGTAGATAGATCAGCTGTCCAGTAGGAGGTGCTGCCCAGCCCTAACCATGGAAACTCATACCTGAAAATATATATACAAATATTGTATTTATCTTATAGTAATTGTCATGACTTGTGAAGCCTACAGTATAAGGAAAGCATTTATTTTGTAGAGGTTACATTCTCAGAACATTCAATATTCATAGATGACGTATAATGTTGTCTCAAATATGTCATACCTTATCTTTGTAGAAAATTCACCACAATCATGTATTCAATTGTGTATGTCACATAAGGTATATAAGTTAACGCAAAATGTGACTTTTTCCACATTTTGTTACGTTACAGCCTAATTCTAAAATGGATTAAAATAAAAAATTATCCTCAGCAATCCACACACAATACCCCATAATGACAAAGCGAAAACAGGTTTTTAGAAATGTTACCTAATTTATTAAAACTTAAAAACAAAAAGTATTCAGACCCTTTGCTATGAGACTCGAAATTGAGCTCAGGTGCATCCTGTTTCCATTCATCATCCTTGAGATGTTTCTACAACTTGATTGGAGTCCACCTGTGGTATATTCAACTGATTGGACATGATTTGGAAAGGCACACAAACACCAAGCCATGAGGTCGAAGGAATTGTCCGTAGAGCTCCGAGACAAGATTGTGTCGAGGCACAGATCTGGGGAAGGGTACCAAAACATGTCTGCAGCATTGAAGGTCCCCAAGAACACAGTGGCCTCCGTCATTCTTAAAAGGAAGAGGTTTGGAACCAAGACTCTTCCTAGAGCTGGCCACACGGCCAAACTGAGCAATCAGGAGAGAAGGGCCTTGGTCAGGGAGGTGACCAAGAACCCAATGGTCACTCTGACAGAGCTCTAGAGTTCCTCTGTGGAGATGGGAGAACCTTCCAGAAGGACAACCATCACTGCAGCACTCCACCAATCAGGCCTTTATGGTAGAGTGGCCAGACGGAAGCCACTCCTCAGTAAAAGGCACATGACAGCCTGGTTGGAGTTTGCCAAAAGGCACCTAAAGACTCTCAGACCATGAGAAACAAGATTCTCTGGTCTGATGAAACCAAGATTGAACTCTTTGGCCTGAATGCCAAGTGTCACGTCTGGAGGAAACCTGGCACTATCCCTACGGTGAAGCATGGTGGTGGCAGAATCATGCTGTGGGGATGTTTTTCAGAGGCAAGGACTGGGAGACTAGTCAGGATCGAGGCAAAGATGAACGGAGCAAAGTACAGAGAGATCCTTGATGAAAACCTGCTCCAGAGCTCTCAGGACCTCAGACTGGGGTGAAGGTTCACCTTCCAACAGGACAACGACCCTAAGCACACAGCCAAGACAACGCAGGAGTGGCTTTGGGACAAGTCTCTGAATGTCCTTGAGTGGCCCAGCCAGAGCCCGGACTTAAACCTGATCGAACATCTCTGGAGAGACCTGAAAATAGCTGTGCAGCAACGCTCCCCATCCAACCTGACAGAGCTTGAGAGGATCTGCAGAGAAGAATGGGGGAAACTCCCCAAATACAGGTGTACCAAGCTAGTAGCATCATACCCAAGAAGATTCAAGGCTTTAATCTCTGCCAAAGTTGCTTCAACAAAGTACTGAGTAAAGGGTCTGAATACTTATGTAAATGTAATATTTCCGGTTTTTATTTTTATATAAATGAGCAAAAATTAAGGCTGTAACCTAACAAAATGTGGGAAAAAGTCAAGGGGTCTGAATACTTTCCGAAGGCACTGTACAAATACACCACTGACATGTAAGGAAAAACATACAAAATCTTACCAGACCCTTATTAGATTACTTATTAGATTTTTTATCAAATAATCTTCATGATTCTTTTCCATATGGGTGGCATGGCAACCAGTGGTGTAAAGTACTTAAGTTAAAATACTTTAAAGTACTACTTAAGTCGTTTTTTGGGGGTATCTGTACTTTAATTTACTTCACTATATTCCTAATGAAAATATTGTACTTTTTACTACATACATTTTCCCTGACACACTAAAGTAGTTGTTACATTTTGAATGCTTAGCAGCACAGGAAAATGGTCCAATTCACACACTTATCAACAGAACATCCCTGGTCATCCCTACTGCCTCTGATCTGGTGGACTCATTAAACACACATGCTTCGTTTGTAAATTATGTCTAAATGTTGGAGTGTGCCCCTGGCTATCCGTACATTTAAAAAACAAGATAATGGTGCCGTCTGGTTTGCTTAATATAAGGAATTTGAAGTCATTTATACTTTAACTTTAACTTTTGATACTTAAGTACATTTTAGCGATTACATTTACTTTTGATACTTAAGTATATTTAAAACCAAATACTTTTAGACTTTTAGTGAAGTAGTATTTTACTGGGTGACTTTCACTTTTACTTGAGTCATTTTCTATTAAGGTATCTTTACTTTTACTCAAGTATGACAATTGCGTACTTTTTTCACCACTGATGACAACAGCTTGGCATCCGACTGCGATGCGCTACAGAGGGTAGTGCGTACGGCCCAGTACATCACTGGGGCTGAGCTGCCTGCCATCCAGGACCTCTATACCAGGCGGTGTCAGAGGAAGGCCCTAAAAATTGTCAAAGACTCCAGCCACCGAAGTCATAGACTGTTCTCTCTGCTACTGCACGGCAAGCGGTACCGATGCACCAAGTCTGGAACCAACAGGACCCTGAACAGCTAAATAGTTAACCAAATAGCTACCTGGACTATCTACAGTACACTGACCCTTTTTGCACTAACTCTTTTGACTCATCACGTACAGTGGGGAAAAAAGGTATTTAGTCAGCCACCAATTGTGCAAGTTCTCCCACTTAAAAATATGAGAGAGGCCTGTAATTTTCATCATAGGTACACGTCAACTATGACAGACAAATTGAGATTTTTTTTCTCCAGAAAATCACATTGTAGGATTTTTAATGAATTTATTTGCAAATTATGGTGAAAAATAAGTATTTGGTCACCTACAAACAAGCAAGATTTCTGGCTCTCACAGACCTGTAACTTCTTCTTTAAGAGGCTCCTCTGTCCTCCACTCGTTACCTGTATTAATGGCACCTGTTTGAACTTGTTATCAGTATAAAAGACACCTGTCCACAACCTCAAACAGTCACACTCCAAACTCCACTATGGCCAAGACCAAAGAGCTGTCAAAGGACACCAGAAACAAAATTGTAGACCTGCACCAGGCTGGGAAGACTGAATCTGCAATAGGTAAGCAGCTTGGTTTGAAGAAATCAACTGTGGGAGTAATTATTAGGAAATGGAAGACATACAAGACCACTGATAATCTCCCTCGATCTGGGGCTCCACGCAAGATCTCACCCCATGGGGTCAAAATGATCACAAGAACGGTGAGCAAAAATCCCAGAACCACACGGGGGGACCTAGTGAATGACCTGCAGAGAGCTGGGACCAAAGTAACAAAGCCTACCATCAGTAACACACTACGCCGCCAGGGACTCAAATCCTGCAGTGCCAGACGTGTCCCCCTGCTTAAGCCAGTACATGTCCAGGCCCGTCTGAAGTTTGCTAGAGTGCATTTGGATGATCCAGAAGAGGATTGGGAGAATGTCATATGGTCAGATGAAACCAAAATAGAACTTTTTGGTAAAAACTCAACTCGTCGTGTTTGGAGGACAAAGAATGCTGAGTTGCATCCAAAGAACACCATACCTACTGTGAAGCATGGGGGTGGAAACATCATGCTTTGGGGCTGTTTTTCTGCAAAGGGACCAGGACGACTGATCCGTGTAAAGGAAAGAACGAATGGGGCCATGTATCGTGAGATTTTGAGTGAAAACCTCCTTCCATCAGCAAGGGCATTGAAGATGAAACGTGGCTGGGTCTTTCAGCATGACAATGATCCCAAACACCGCCCGGGCAACGAAGGAGTGGCTTCGTAAGAAGCATTTCAAGGTCCTGGAGTGGCCTAGCCAGTCTCCAGATCTCAACCCCATAGAAAATCTTTGGAGGGAGTTGAAAGTCCGTGTTGCCCTGCGACAGCCCCAAAACATCACTGCTCTAGAGGAGATCTGCATGGAGGAATGGGCCAAAATACCAGCAACAGTGTGTGAAAACCTTGTGAAGACTTACAGAAAACGTTTGACCTGTGTCATTGCCAACAAAGGGTATATAACAAAGTATTGAGAAACTTTTGTTATTGACCAAATACTTATTTTCCACCATAATTTGCAAATAACTTCATTAAAAATCCTACAATGTGATTTTCTGGATTTGTTTTTCTCATTTTGTCTGTCATAGTTGACGTGTACCTATGATGAAAATTACAGGCCTCTCTCATCTTTTTAAGTGGGAGAACTTGCACAATTGGTGGCTGACTAAATACTTTTTTCCCCCACTGTACGCTGCTGCTACTGTTTGTTATCTATCCTGTTGCCTAGTCACTTTTCCCCTACCTACAGTATATGAACATAGCTACCTCAATTACCTCGTACCCCTGCACATCGACTCAGTACTGGCACCCTGTGTATACAGTATAGCCAAAATATTGTTTTTTTATTTATTTATTTTATTTTATTTTCCCTTCATTACTTTCCAACCCCACCACTCATTCCCCAATTGGAGTAAACTAGTGAACAACAACGCTTAGGCCTCTACTTCCAGCCCATACATACTATATACATTTTATGGACAGTCAAATTCTACAATAATTATATTTTGTTTGTTTTTACTCCTGAACTTCCTGCGATCATTTTCATGATGTCCATCTGGTTTGCTTCTATATGCCATATTTTTCTAACTGTGCTCTTTCACAAAAGCTCTTAACCTATAACCTATATACTTATTATGGACACAGTATGCTTTACATTAGTTATCTTGTTGTTATTAGTTGTTGTTATTAGTCCCATCCTTCAACTCCATTCAACACCTCCCATCTATCTCTTAACACCATCCATATTGGATTTCTATTTGCCATATATTTTTCAACTGTACTGTGATGTTTTACAAAAGTTCTGAACCTTTCTATTCTCATTGTTTCTACATATCGTAAATTGAAAATATTTTTTTTTGCTAAAAGTATTATTATATTATTGATCGATTGACTATGACTTTTCAGATCACCCAGTAGTGCTATCTGCAGGGTTAGCTCCAGGTAAATATTGCAATCCTTTAGCCATTCCTGGACCTGTGTCCAAAAACAAGCTACAAATGGACAGTACCAAAACAAATGATCTAATGATTCTGTTTCTTCGCAGGAAAATCTGCAGAGCTGGGAAGATTGTATCCCCCATATAAATAACATTCTATTGGTAGCAAGAATTTTATATTATAATTGAAATTGAAAAATTAGAAGTTTTGAATCCGGCGTCGTTTTGCGTATCAATTCATAAACATTATGCCATGGAATCGGTACGTCAAAAATCTCTTCCCAACTATTTTGCAATCTATATGGGACGGCTGTCAATCCTTTGGTCCTTAAATGAAACTGTTACGAGAATTTTGTTATCTCAATGGTTGAAGTCAACTACTTCTTAAGTCTTTGAATAATTCCCATAAGGTTGTAAATCTCTTAGTTTGAATAAATTAAACAAAGACTCAATCCTGCAATGGTCAGCCTTTATTCATTGAGAGCGCTCTGCAACAAAATGGTAGTACAATCCTTTTATACACACACGTCATACAAAAATCCCACCCCGCTTTAGGCGGACTGTATTTTTCCCCTGTACACATCTTGTCCTGGGTTTAGCTCATGTGATTTTCCTCTGCTCTCCTGACCATCAGGTCACACACACACACACACACACACACACACACACACACACACACACACACACACACACATGTTCTTATCATAGTCTACTCCTTGCTCGGGCAGGCTGCATTCCTCAGTTATCGCCGTCCTCACAATATTCTGAAATGTTTTCACTCCCCTTTCCCTGTGTGTTTTGGGAACCAGTCTCCTGTTATTCGGTTTCAATCATTTTGCACCTCTGCTTGCCTAATTACAAGACACAAATACTCTGTTGCTGTGATATAAACACATTTGATTAACTCCCTAAGCTCTAGTCTACTAATTAGTCATACATTATTAGTTTAACTGAGGGTGTGACATTTTAGTCATATCTTACTCATACATTTCTTTATCAGAAACTGGTATACTTTTTTATTTATCACAATTTTCTTTAACAAATTATATTATTTAATGCAAGGCCGACAGACAAGTTCCTTACTTTTTCCCCCTTCCACTTTCCTCTTCCATTTTTGCGGTAATGCTGCAATTATTTGGTTGTAATTTTGGGTAGGTTTTTGTTAGCTGCATGTGCGACATAACTCCACCAGTCCAAGTTATTGTTACTCATTGTGTATTTATTCCTTGTGTTATTATTTTTCTATAGTTGTAAAAAATAAAAAAAGTCTCTCTGCATTATTGGGAAGGGCCCGTAAGTAAGCATTTCACTGTTAGTCTACACCTGTTGTTTACGAAGCTTGTGACAAATAACATTTGATTTGAGATTTCCTGCTTGCCAATCATACTTGTTTGTGTCAGTGTGTGTGTGTATGTGTGTGTGTGTGTGTGTGTGTGTGAGAGAGAGGTACAACAAAAACACTCACCTTCTCCTATGCATCACACTCACCGCAAGGGTCACACACCATCACACACCTGGGGTGAAAGGTCTGCGCTAATAGAATGGCATCAAACACAAGGAAATCATGTGTTTGATGTATTTGATACCATTCCACAGATTCCTCTCCAGCCATTACCACGAGCCCATCCTCCCCAATTAAGGTGCCACCAACCTTGTGCGGAGGGTATATGATAAAGGAATTTGTTAATGTGACTAAAAGTATTACACCCTGAAAATTATAGGAATGTGATAGAATCATAAAACTATAGTTTATTTAGTTAGAAGAAAAACGAGGGCTTTGGCTTATTTTCATATCTATGCTAGCAGGAAACAGGATGTAAAACTAGACACTGAAGAACATGTCCCCATCTTAGGTGTCTGTGTAGGATGCATGTTTGCTCAGCAACAGACTATTTGGGTCTTGTCACGGTTTCGGCCGAGGCAGCTCCTCCTCCTTGTTCGGGCGGGTTTCGCCGGTCGTCGTCTCCGGAGTACTAGCTGCCACCGCTCCATGTTTCCTGTTTGATTAGTTTTGTCTGTTAGCCACACCTGTCTTGTGTTATGTCTCATTAAGCACCCTATTTAGTTTCCTTGTTGTTAGTGTAGTGTTGTGTGTAATTGTTTTGTGTCAGGTGTTTGTGCGTTACCCGTGTTTCGGTACGCCATTGCTATTTAGCTTCCTCCTCGGTTGAGGAGAGTTTTGCGCCCTGTGTTGTGCGCTCGTGTTTTGACGCCTGTGTGCGTCTTTTGGCCTCTGGCTGTTTTTGGATTTATTTTGCACTCGCCAGTAAAGTCTTGTTGGACTGTCTATCTGCTTCTGCGCCTGATTCCACACCACACCACTTCTAACATCGTGACAGAATTACACACCTTGATATGGAATCAGCAGGAGCACACGTCGACAGCGTGGAGGAACGTCTCCTGGGACAAGAGCATCGCATCAATCGGATCGGGCACGCTTTGGAGGGCGTCATGGACACACTTCGGCGATGGGAGACCAGCGGTGTTCCCACAGCCCCACCTGTCGCTCCTTCACCACCAGACAACCAGCCCACCCCTCTACCGGAACCCAGTGGAATTCGGCTCTCGCTCCCGAGGGCGTACGACGGCTCCGCTGCCGGGTGTCAGGGGTTCCTTTTGCAAGTGGAGCTCTACCTGGCCACCATACACCCGGCGCCCTCGGGATACGAGAGCGTTTCCGCCCTCATCTCCTGTCTCACCGGCAAGGCGTTGGAGTGGGCCAACGCCGAATGGAGGGGAATAGACTCCGCCACAGTCACCTATGCGGAGTTCTCCCGCCGTTTCCGTGCGGTCTTTGACCATCCACCAGAGGGAAGAGCGGCGGGGGAACGTCTATTCCACCTCCGACAGGGGATGAGGAGCGTTCAAGAGTTTGCGCTGGAGTTCCGGACTCTAGCGGCTGATGCGGGGTGGAATGAGAAGGCCCTCATAGACCACTTTAGGTGTAGCCTTAGAGAGGACGTCCGCAGGGAGTTAGCTTGTAGGGACGCTACATTAACGTTCGACCAGCTTGTGGACATGGCTATTCGTCTGGACAACCTACTCACGACTCGCGGACGTCCCAGATGGGGGCCTCCCATTCCACCCTCCAGCGCCTCCGAGCAGAGTCCGATGGAGCTTGGAGGGGCTGGCGCTAGAGGGAGAAGAGGTAGGAACCCGAGGGGGGCAGTCTCCTGCACCAGGTGTGGCCGCGGAGGGCACACCGCGGCTAGGTGCTGGGGAGGGTCCTCTGAGGAGGGAGATGGCAGGCCATACAGTGGGGAGTCCTCCCAGGTGAGTAGGCGCCCTACTTACCCAGAGCTTTCTGTCGTCCACTTTACATTACCTGTTTGTTTTCCACAGGTTGCACCTCGTTCCCAGCATAAGGCGCTAGTCGATTCAGGCGCAGCTGGGAATTTTATAGATCGTAAATTCTGTGTTAAGTTAGGGATTCCCCTCCTTCCAGTCGATAAGCCTTTCCCCGTACATGCCTTAGATAGTCGTCCGTTAGGATCTGGGTGGATTGGGGAGCTCACAGCGCCACTTAGGATGATGACGCAGGGGGGTCATGAGGAGATGATTCAACTCTATCTGATTGACTCTCCTGCGTATCCGGTGGTACTGGGGCTTCCCTGGTTGACTACCCATGATCCTACTATTTCGTGGCGAGAGAAGGCTCTTAAAGGGTGGTCTGCTCAGTGTGAGGGGTTATGTCTGGGTGTTTCCGTAGGGGCGACCTCGGTGGAAAGTCCGAACCAGATGTCAGCACTGCACATTCCTCCTGAGTATGAGGATTTGGCACTCGTGTTTAGTAAGACCCGAGCGGCACGATTGCCACCTCATAGACAGGGGGATTGTGCGATAGACCTCCAGACAGGAGCCGCGCTTCCGCGGAGCCATGTGTATCCTTTGTCACAGGAGGAGAAAAGGGCAATGGAAACTTACATTGCCGAGTCTCTGAGACAGGGATACATACGGCCCTCTACTTCTCCCGCGTCCTCAAGCTTCTTTTTTGTGAAGAAGAAGGATGGAGGTCTGCGTCCGTGTATTGACTACCGCGGTCTCAATCAGGTGACTGTTAAATATAGTTATCCACTTCCGCTGATTGGGACTATGACGGAGTCATTACACGGGGCACGGTTCTTCACAAAATTGGACCTCAGGAGCGCATATAATTTGGTGCGCATTAGGGAGGGCGATGAGTGGAAGACAGCATTTAGTACTACCTCCGGCCATTACGAGTATCTCGTCATGCCATATGGGTTAATGAATGCTCCATCAGTCTTCCAATCGTTTGTAGATGAAATTTTCCGGGACATGCAGGCTCAGGGAGTGGTGGTGTACATCGATGATATTCTGGTGTACAGTCCTACTCGGGCCGAGCATGTAGCCCTGGTGCGCAGGGTATTGAGGAGACTGTTGGAGCATGACCTGTATGTCAAGGCTGAGAAATGTCTGTTCTTTCAGGAGTCAGTTTCCTTTTTGGGTTACCAGTTGTCTGCGTCAGGGGTGAGAATGGAGGTGGACCGAGTGTCCGCCGTGCGTAATTGGCAAACCCCAACGACGGTTAAAGAGGTGCAGCGGTTTTTGGGTTTTGCGAATTAATACCGGAGGTTTATCCGGGGTTTTGGACAGGTGGCAGCTCCCATTACGTCTCTTCTGAAGGGGGGTCCGGTGCGCTTGCAGTGGTCGGCTGAGGCGGACAGGGCTTTTGGGAGACTGAAGGACCTGTTTACCTCGGCTCCGGTGTTGGCGCACCCGGATCCCACTTTACCTTTCCAAATTGAGGTGGACGCGTCTGAGGCCGGTATTGGGGCCGTTCTATCTCAACGCTCGGGTACACCACCTAAGCTCCGCCCCTGTGCTTTTTATTCTAAGAAGCTCAGTCCGGCGGAGCGGAATTATGACGTAGGGGACAGGGAGCTGTTAGCCGTAGTACAGGCCCTAAAGGTGTGGAGGCATTGGCTTGAGGGGGCTCAGCACCCTTTTCTCATTCTGACCGATCACCGTAACCTGGAATACATTCGGGCAGCTAGGAGACTGAATCCTCGCCAGGCTCGATGGACTATGTTTCTCGCCCGGTTTGTGTTTAAGATCACTTACATCCCTGGGTCCCAGAACGGGAAGGCAGATGCTCTGTCCCGCCGGTATGACGCGGAGGAGAGGTGCGTGGAGTCCATTCCCATACTACCGGAGTCTTGTCTGGTGGCACCGGTGGTGTGGGAGGTCGATGCGGAGATCGAGCGGGCGTTACGTACCGACCCTAGTCCTCCACAGTGTCCGGTGGGTCGGACGTACGTCCCGCTCGAGGTCCGGGATCGGTTGATTTATTGGGCTCACACGTCTCCCTCCTCTGGACATCCGGGTATTGGTCGGACAGTGCACTGCCTTAGTACGAAGTACTGGTGGCCAACGTTAGCCAGGGATGTGAGGGTTTATGTCTCCTCCTGCTCAGTGTGTGCCCAGTGTAAGGCACCCAGACACTTGCCCAGGGGTAAATTACAGCCCCTGCCCGTTCCACGACGACCCTGGTCTCACCTATCGGTGGATTTTGTTACCGATCTTCCCTCCTCACAGGGGAATACCACCATCCTGGTCGTTGTGGATCGGTTCTCTAAGGCCTGTCGTCTCCTTCCCATGCCGGGTCTTCCTACTGCCCTACAGACCGCTGAGGCTCTATTCACTCACGTCTTCCGGCATTACGGGGTACCCGATGATATAGTGTCCGATCGAGGCCCCCAGTTTACCTCCAGAGTCTGGAGAGCATTTATGGAACGTTTGGGGGTCTCGGTGAGCCTTACCTCGGGTTACCACCCGGAAAGCAATGGGCAGGTCGAAAGAGTCAACCAGGATGTGGGTAGGTTTCTGAGGTCATATTGTCAGGGCCGGCCGGAGGAGTGGGCGAGATATGTGCCCTGGGCCGAGATGGCACAGAACTCTCTCCGCCACTCCTCCACTAGACTAACCCCTTTTAAGTGTGTATTAGGGTACCAGCCGGTTCTGGCACCGTGGCATGAGAGCCAGATCGAGGCCCCCGCTGTGGATGAGTGGGTACGGCGCTCGGAGGAGACGTGGAACGCTGCTCACGTCCATCTGCAGCGTGCCATACGTCGACAAAAGACGAGCGCCGACCTACACCGCAGTGAGGGGCCAGTGTACGCACCTGGAGATCGAGTCTGGCTCTCAACCAGAAACCTACCCCTCCGCCTGCCCTGCCGGAAGCTGGGTCGGCGGTTTGTGGGGCCTTTTAAAGTCCTGAGGAGATTGAATGAGGTGTGTTACAGGTTAGAACTACCTATTGATTACAAGAATATTAACCCCTCATTCCATGTGTCTCTCCTCAGGCCGGTGGTAGCTGGTCCACTCCAGGACTTCGAGATTGAGGAGACTCCTCCGCCCCCGTTGGAGATCGAGGGGGCTCCGGCGTACACTGTTCGGACCATCCTGGATTCGAGACGCCGGATGGGGGGTCTCCAATATCTCGTGGAGTGGGAGGGGTACGGTCCGGAGGAGCGGTGCTGGGTGCCGAGGAGGGACATTCTGGATCCGTCCCTGATGACCGAATTCCATCGTGGTCATCCTACGCGCCCTGCTCCGCGTCCTCCTGGGCGTCCCCGAGGCCGGAGGTGGCGCGCGGCTGGGGCCGCGCGTCAAGGGGGGGGTACTGTCACGGTTTCGGCCGAGGCAGCTCCTCCTCCTTGTTCGGGCGGGTTTCGCCGGTCGTCGTCTCCGGAGTACTAGCTGCCACCGCTCCATGTTTCCTGTTTGATTAGTTTTGTCTGTTAGCCACACCTGTCTTGTGTTATGTCTCATTAAGCACCCTATTTAGTTTCCTTGTTGTTAGTGTAGTGTTGTGTGTAATTGTTTTGTGTCAGGTGTTTGTGCGTTACCCGTGTTTCGGTACGCCATTGCTATTTAGCTTCCTCCTCGGTTGAGGAGAGTTTTGCGCCCTGTGTTGTGCGCTCGTGTTTTGACGCCTGTGTGCGTCTTTTGGCCTCTGGCTGTTTTTGGATTTATTTTGCACTCGCCAGTAAAGTCTTGTTGGACTGTCTATCTGCTTCTGCGCCTGATTCCACACCACACCACTTCTAACATCGTGACAGGTCTTAAAAAAAGAAGTGTGCTTCTTCAAGCTTATAGAGAAATGTGATAGTTGCCTAAATATGGGCTAGGAGCCTTTTCATTGGCCCATTTAGGGGCATAGTAAAGGTATAAAAACATTGTGCATTGTATGATTTTCAGAGCGCTCTCAATGAATAAAGGCTGACCATTGCAGAATTGTGTCTTTGCTTATTTTATTTAAACTAAGAGATTTACAACCTCTTGGGAAATATTCAAAGATTTAAGAAGTAGTTGACTTCAACCATTGAGATAACAAAATTCTTGTGACAGTATAGCACATTGTTTGTAACTTATGGGAGCTGTGCCCATCGGGGCAATGCACAGTACTGAGATCATCCATACCAGAGTGGCTAATGGGCTCTGTTGCTTTGCATTTGCCCAGGCCTGGCAAGGCTGGCATACATCAACACGAAACACACACACCTGCTTCTCCTCAGGGAGAAAACATATGCACACACACAGTAAAACAGATGGACACACACAGGAAGTTAACACACAGACAAACACATTTGAATCCCCATCTGTATCTTCTCATTAAGAGTCTCCTGGTCTACAAGTCTTCCAAGCAGCAAAAACATCAGAGTTGAAAACATGAAACACTACATCTTCACATGTACAATCTAAGGGATACAAAAGCAGCTTTGGCATCTCCAGTGAGACCCTGGTCACTGATTGGACAGTGATGAAAGATGTGTCCTCATTGGCCTGAACTGACCCCAGATCAGTAACCCGGAGAAAACCACACACACACACTACCCTCCACTCCCTATGCTGTGTGGCTCTTATACGATGATTTAGATCAGTGACACCCTTATGATTTGGGAGGTATAATGAAAGACAATCTCTGCCTCTGCTCCTTCTCACTCGCTCTCTCCTTCTCCTTTATGTCTCTCATCCTTCTCTCTCTCTCCTTCATCCCTTCTCGCTATCTTCTGCATGAAACATTTTGTTTAGAAGTTCAAATTATCTTTAGTGCATCAAGGTTATTGTTCAAATGATCTTTAAAGTGCATCAAGTTTATTGCACTGCAGATTTTTCTTGTGTGTTCTTAAATGTCTCTCAGTAACGACAACACCGATTCTGGCTCAGGTTATACACTACCGGTCAAAAGCTTTAGAACACCTACTCATTCAATGATTTATCTTTATTTTTACTATTTTCTACATTGTAGAATAATAGTGAAGACATCAAACTATGAAATAACACATGTGGAATCATGTAGTAACCAAAAAAGTATATTTGAGATTCTTCAAATAGCCACCCTTTGCCTTGATGACAGCTTTGCACACTCTTGGCATTCTCTCAACCAGCTTCACCTGGAATGCTTTTCTAACCATCTTGAAGGAGTTCGCACATATGATGAGCACTTTGTTGGCTGCTTTTCCTTCACTCTGCGGTCTGACTCATCCCAAACCCTCTCAATTGGGTTGAGGTCGGGGGATTGTGGAGGCCAGGTCATCTGATGGAGCACTCCATCACTCTCCTTCTTGGTAAAATAGCCCTTACACAGCCTGGAGGTGTGTTGGGTCATTGTCCTGTTGAAAAACAAATGATAGTCCCACTAAGCCCAAACCAGATGGGATGGCGTATCGCTGCAGAATGCTGTGGTAGCCATGCTGGTTAAGTGTGTCACAGACAGTGTCACCAGCAAAGCACCCCCACACCATAACACCTCCTCCTTCATGCTTCACGGTGGGAAATACACATGTGGAGATCATCCGTTCACCCACACCACGTCTCACAAAGACACAGCGGTTGGAACCAAAAATCTCCAATTTGGACTCCAGACCAAAGGACAAATTTCCACAAGTCTAATGTCCATTGCTCGTGTTTCTTGGCCCAATCAAGTCTATTCTTCTTATTGGTGTCCTTTAGTAGTGGTTTCTTTGCAGAAATTCGACCATGAAGGACTGATTCACACAGTCTCCTCTGAACAGTTGATGTTGAGATGTGTCTGTAACTTGAACTCTGTGAAGCATTTATTTGGGCTGCAATTTCTGAGGCTGGTAACTCCAATGAACTTATCCTCTGCAGCAGAGGTAACTCTGGGTCTTCCATTCCTGTGGCGGTCTTCATGACAGACAGTTTCATCATAGCGCTTGATGGTTTTAGCAACTGCACTTGAAGAAACTTCCAAAGTTCTTGAAATTTTCCGAATTGACTGTAGTTTCTGTAGTTAATGATGGACTGTAGTTTCTCTTTGCTTATTTGAGCTGTTCTTGCCATAATATGGACTTGGTCTTTTACCAAATAGGGCTATATTCTGTATACACCCCCCCCCCCCCCCCCCCCCCCCCCACACACACACACACACACACACACACCTTGTCACAACACAACTGATTGGGTGAAATCATTCACTAAACCCTAAACCTCAACTACATCTCGTAATGAATAATGTGGAAATTGAGCAAGTTGAGGTGACTAAACTGCTTGGAGTAACACTGGATTGTAGACTGTCATGGTCAAAGCATATTGATACAACAGTAGCTAAGATGGGGAGAAGTATGTCCATAGTTAAGCGCTGCTCTGCCTTCTTAACAACACTATCAACAAGGCAGGTCCTACAGGCCCTAGTTTTGGACTACTGTTCAGTTGTGTGGTCAGGTGCCACAAAGAGGGACTTGGGAAAATTCCAGTTGGCTCAGAACAGGGCAGCACGGCTGGCCCTTAAAAGTACATGGAGAGCATTGATGACATGAGGAGAGATTGACTTCATCACTGCTTGTTTTTGTGAGAGGTGTCGACGAGCTGAATGTACAGAGCTGTCTGTTTGGAATACTGGCACACAGCTCGGACACCCATGCATACCCCACAAGACATGCCACCAGAGGTCTCTTCACAGTCCCCAAGTCCAGTACTACATAGAGCCATGACTACATGGAACTCTATTCCACATCAGGTAAATGATGCAAGCAGTAGAATCAGATTTTAAAAAAACAGGTAAAAATACAGCTTGTGGAACAGCGGGGACTGTGAAGAGACACATACACAGGTACATACACATATACATATAGACACTCACTCTACACACACGTACACATGGATGTTGTATTGTAAATATGTGATAGTGGAGTAGTGGCCTGAGGGAACACACTAAATGTATTGGGTAAAGTGTTATGAAATATAATGTCATGTAATATTTTAAATTGTATGTAACTGCCTTAATGTTGCAGGACCCCAGGAAGAGTAGCTGCTGCCTTTTCAGCAGCTAATGGGGATCCTTAATAAATAAAAATACAGAGATTGGCTCAAACGCACTAAGAAGGAAAGAAATTCCTAAATTAACTTTTAAGAAGGAACACCTGTTAATTGAAATGCATTCCAGGTGACTACCTCATGAAGCTGGTTGAGAGAATGCCAAGAGTGTGCAAAGCTGTCATCAAGGCAAGGGTGGCTATTTTGAAGAATCTCAAATCTCAAATATATTTAGATTTGTTGAACACTTTTTTGATTACTACATGATTCCATGTGTTATTTCATAGTTTTGAGGTCTTCACTGTTATTCTACAATGTAGAAAATAGTAAAAATAAAGAAAACCCTTGAATGGTAGTGTATGTCACGCTCCCCTCTTCACCCCTCCTCTGGGCGAATGAAATTCCAGCTGTCCCCCCTCCCCAAAACTCCCTCTCTTTCTCTTTCTCTTCACACCCACTCTCTCCTTCCCTCCCCTCTCTCTCCCTCGCCTCTCCTTCTCTCTCTCTCTCCTTCCCTCCCCTCTCTCTCCCTCGCCTCTCCTTCTCTCTCTCTCTCCTTCCCTCCCCTCTCTCTCCCTCGCCTCTCCTTCTCTCTCTCTCTCCTTCCCTCCCCTCTCTCTCCCTCGCCTCTCCTTCTCTCTCTCAGTTCATAACTTCACTGCTTGCAGCGCTGCTTCACTGTATTCTTCATCATGTCCTGGACTCATCTGGTCTTTCTCTCTCTGCTCGCCACCCTCCTCATCCTCACACGTAAGTACCCCGATAGGGGGTTGACATGCTGGGGATGGGGTCGGGGGTCAAGGAAAGGTGTGGGAGAGGAAATGGTGGGTGACATTTTTTACTTTTCTATGGTGAAGGTTTGATGTTTATGGTGAGACCTTTTTTGAAAGGTGCATGTTCAGAAGTTCTAAAAAGAGGCCTTCCTGATCAACTCAAGTGTAAAATTGACAAAAACCTCCCTCTCTCTTCTCCAGTCTTCACCGGGGTGGAGAGTGCATCGGTGAGAGACGAAAAAGATGGAAGAGACGGAAAAGCTGCAGAGCCCAAAGGTGAGTGTCGTATGTTCCATACCCCCTCCCAATCTGAGTGACCCCAATGACCCTCTTTGACCCTTACCTGCTACCCTCTGCCCCCAGGGTCAGCGCGGCGAGTCTTCATGCCCGAAGCGGACGCAACAAACTTCTTCAAAAAGCGCAGTCGGCGCTCGGCCAAACATGAGGCGGAGGTCCTCGGTGAGGCTGTTTACCATTAATATGGGGTGTTACCATGGAGACGGAGCCAGGGCAGGACAGGGCAGGGCAGGACAGGGGGCATGGGGGTTGATGATGGTAGTGTTTGTATGTGGTTGAAGTTGCTGGTGCCATTATGGCCAGTTTGTTTTGGGAGGTTTCCAGCACTCTGTAGAGGCTGGTGGTGTGTGTGGGTGTGTGTACTCAAAGTCTATTAATTTGATGGTCTGTGGATTAAAATGTTGGGTGGTGTGGTTTGAGGTCATGGCTGTGAACTCTGAGGGCAGACTGAAGACTCCAAATCTCCCACAGGTGTATCGCTAGCAGCTGCTCCCAAAGCTTATAAGCATTTGAAGCCATCTGCTTCACACAAATATACACACACACACACACACACACACACACACACACACACACACACACTGGCTGGAGGCAGCAAAAGGAGTCACAGGGTAGTATGGAGCAGCCTCTCTCCCTATCTCCCTCTCTCCCTCTCTCCCTCTCTCTCTCTCGCTCTCTCTTGCTCTCTCTCCCTCTCTCCCTCTCTCCCTCTCCCTCTCTCCCTCTCTCTGTCCCTCTCAGCCAGTCCCAGAGACAGACAGGCTGTCGTCTGCTCCAGCTCTCCCCCTGTCAGTGCACCTCTCTGGGCCACCGCTCAGAGAAAACAAGCCCACACTCCTGGAAAGCGTCAGTTACAAAAGACCGTTTATATCGCCTGCCAGCCAGTCACCGAGGCGCTGGGTGTGCACGAGAGAGAAGGGGGGAGAAGTGTGTGCGTGCATGAGGGTATGTGTGAATGTGTGTATGTGTGTGTGTGCGCACATGAGGGTGTGTGTGTGTGTGTGTGTGTATACGACTTTGATGTGACCGTGTTAGGGGAGTGATGCGCAGGTAGCAGGAAAGGCACTGCAGGAGCTGAGACAGGAATGTGTGGACCAATTAACCATTATAGTGCAGAGAGAGAGAGAGAGAATAAGATGAAATGAGAGAGAGAAAAGAAAGCAAAGAAACCTGAGGAGGATAATGGAAAGGTCTGTTGACTTGGCCATTGGGTTAGAGTAAGACACGTGAGCAGGTCTGCAGCCACGACGACAGAGAGAGAGAGAGAGAGAGAGAGAGAGAGAGGGAGAGAGAGAGAGAGAGAGAGAGAGAGAGAGAGAGAGAGAGAGAGAGAGAGAGGGAGGGAGAGATTTGTGACCTGTTGCCACACGAAAAGGGCAACCAGTGAAGAACAAACACCATTGTAAATACAATCCATATTTATGTTGATTTATTTTCCATTTTGTACTTTAACTATTTGCACATCATTAAAACACTGTACATAGCCATAATATGACATTTGAAATGTGTCTATCCCTTTGAAACTTGTGAGTGTAATGTTTACAGTTTTGATTGTGTATTTCACTTTTGCTTTGGCAAGGTGAACATGTTTCCCATGCCAATAAAACCCTTTGAATTGAGTTGAATCAGACAGAGAGAGAGATAGCAAACACAGCCAGTAAGCCTAGTACCTGAGAAAGTTTCCATTCTGCAAAGCCTCATTCCAACAGACCGTTTCGTAAGAAAACAACCTACTATTCAGAGTGTTTGTTCTTGTTGTGTGTGTACTCAAGACATTGTGATGTAACCTTAACACTTCTGTGAGTACCCCAATGAGGGTTAGTGTCCAATGTACACAGCACCTGTCTGTGTGTCTGTGTGTCTGTGTGTGTGTGTGTGTGTGTGTGTGTGTGTGTGTGTGTGTGTGTGTGTGTGTGTGTGTGTGTGTGTGTGTGTGTGTGTGTGTGTGTGTGTGTGTGTGTGTGTGTGTGTGTGCGTGTATGTTTGTGTGTGTGCGTGTGTATAAAGCAACAGGTACAGTATCTCTCCCAAAAACTGTATGATAGAGTTGGACTGCCTGCAGGGGAGTGTGTGACCTGAGGAAAGTGTGAGGTGAGGACAGGTTGGAAGTTTGGCGGCAAACATGATCGAGGTTCATTACGTAACTAAGACAAGACCTGTCACTCTACCTCAGTGACCATAACACCTTATTCCATCTCTCCTTCTTTCCCTCTCTTTTCCCCCTCCTCCCTCCCTCTCTCCCCCCGTAGCTGAGCAGAGGGTGAGGCTGTCGGCTGATGAGAGGAGGAGGGAGTACTATGACGAACAGAGGAATGAGTTTGAGAACTATGTGGAAGAGGAGCGCGATGGTAAGACCGACTAACTCTGTTCCAAATATGAGGTTTAAACCATAACTGACCATTTGGTTCAACTCAGGCCCTTATACCGCTTAGTGGTAAATGCCACAGCTTGATTTGTCTGCAGTAATCACAGTCTAATCACAGTTATCACACAGTGTGCTGCACTGAACACTTTGACCACACGACTGTATAGGGATTTGTTGGGTTTGTGGTTGTTCTTGTGCCTATTATGTATCTGGAAAGGGTTTTCTCCCACATAAGTAAACCGAAGTGTTTCACATGAAGGACAGAAATACACTTTCTTAGTCCTCCGCGTTCTACACTCTGAAGGTTGCCACAAACAGAAAACCTTTCCTTTCCCCTCTCTCTGCTCCCTTCCTCTGCTCTCCTCTCTCCATCCACAGAGCAGGATGAGAGGACACGGGAGAAGACAGAGCAGTGGCGTGAGTTCAACTATGATGGACTCTACCCCCGTTATCCACGCGGTTGGTGAGCATGCTCCATAGGCCAAGGGGTTCAGAACATAGTGCACCAGCCTGTGATTGGTAGGACCCTGTGTCACTTAAGACACCTAGCCTATCAGACGGACATTACAAGACCATGGGAAATGGCCAAACCATCACTCACCTAGGAGTAAAAAGGTTTACGTACAAAACTATTACACTCAATCATTTAAAATGGTAATATTATGTAGATAAAATGCAGTTTTGTAGCGTTTATATTAAAGACTTTGGGTGGGGCAGGTCAAGTTCGAAAAAGGAGGCTGTTGTGATTGTGTGTGTATTTCTATGCATGCTTATTTCAGTCTCTATCTTTGTACATGTATCTGGGTGGTAAACTGTTGGGTGTGGTCTGTGTATCTTCCACATCTGTCTGTGTATCAAACTGTATTGTCCTTTCTGTATTGTAACCAAACTGTAATCACATATGAAACCTGTACTGTAATTCAGAACCACAGAGACCAATAAAGACAATACTAAAATCTAAAATGTACCTTTTTGGCGTATAGAATTTCTGTTATTATTACAGTAAGTGTCGATAAATCAGAGGTGATTTCCTAAGCAAATGTGTGTGTGAGAGAGAGTGAGAGAAAGAGAGAGTTGAAGGAGGGTGGAGAAAGAGTGAGAGGGTGAAAAGAGAGAGGGGAAGCTGGAGAAAGAAGGGATGATTAAATGAATGTGTGTGAGTGAGTCCTGGGGAACTCATCAGACTGAGATAAATGTTGGGATTCCATGCGAGACTACCAACATTCCACAGCTGCAACTTTAGACAGCACTGGGCAGAGGAGAGACAGAGAGAGGGAGAGAGAAAGGAGAAAACTGGAGAGGAAAGGAGAGAAGTCTAACTAAAAGGACACTGACAGACAGGTCTCTACCTCAGGAGTTTAACTAGTGCCCGTTTGTTCCTAAGCCTTTATTCCATCCATAACCTGGTCACATGGTGTGGTTGACAGAGGATGTGTTCTATACCACCTGCTTAGATCAATACAACCGACTGTTAATCATTTTGATGAGGCAGACTATCACTTCAAGCTCGATTAAATCACCACATTTGGGAGAAGCAAAACAGTGAGCAGACATTCCTTTTTTGGGGGGGGACGTACTTGATCCTCTCTTTATCCAGCTCATGTTACTATTTTGGATGTGTCTAAAAACTCCCTCAAACTGTAAGGACACAATATAGCACAGGACACCATTTCTTCCAGGGAGCCCAAGTCAGAAAAAGGAGCAGATTGTTGGTAAATCACTCAGCACGATTTAATCAGCACATTCCCATGAAACCCAGCAGGAGAGAACAACAACTCACTCAGAAATACAATTGAATCCATTCAAAACCCAGCAATTTAAAATCCATAATCAACTTAAAATTACATCCACCGTAAAAAACATTAAAAGGACATTTAAAAAGCACTCTACAACATGCAAATAAATATACACAAGACACTCCAATGGCACCAGCAGCAGTCGTTTCAAATGATGAAGACAATGATGAAGGTGATTGTCAGTGACTGAGGGCTACAGCATGCTGTTGAGGAACTTGGGCTGTTCGTCACCTCGAGGCTGCAGCAGCTCCCCTGCTATCTTTGGCCCCGACTTCTCCTGTGGACAGGAACAGGAAACAGTTAGGGAACAGGAAGTAGAAGTCAAACCAAGAACCAATCAGCTGGGAGAAGGAAGTGCTTTGGGTCCATCTGAACTTCAAGCCTACTATAATGCGACACTTACCTTCAACATGCCGTCTCTCTCCCATTTGAACAGGCCACAGTTACTGCAATAGAGAACGCAGCATTATCATACCTGATGAACGCAGTAGTACGTGACCTGCATTGTGTTTGAGAGTGTGCTTCTCAACTGTAGTGTGTGTGTCTCACCTGCAGTGTTTGTGTGGCAGGCGGTCCAGTGCGATGGCTCTCTGTCCACAGGGGCACTTGAAGAAGCGTTTGGTGGCATCGTGCCACTGCAGCTCATGCTTCTCCTCCACACAGCGATCAGCAGGCTTGAAGTATGTGTACTTACACTGGAGACAAGACATAGATAAACACAGATAAATATGTATCTGTTCTAAGCCGTAAAGACGCAATTACAGTTGAAGTCGGACGTTTACATACACTTAGGTTGGAGTCATTAAAACTTGTTTTTCAACCACTCCACAAATGTCTTGTTAATAAACTATAGTTTTGGCAAGTCGGTTAGGACATCTACTTTGTGCATGACACAAGTAATTTTTCCAACAATTGTTTACAGACAGATTATTTCACTTATAATTCACTGTATCACAATTCCAGTGGGTCAGAAGTTTACATACACTAAGTTGACTGTGCCTTTAAACAGCTTGGAAAATTCCAGAAAATGATGTCATGGCTTTAGAAGTTTCTAATAGGCTAATTGACATAATTTGAGTCAATTGGAGGTGTACCTGTGGATGTATTTCAAGGCCTACCTTCAAACTCAGTGCCTCTTTGCTTGACATCATGGGAAAATCAAAAGAAATCAGCCAAGACCTCAGAAAAAAAGGGGAGACCTCCACAAGTCTGGTTCATCCTTGGGAGCAATTTCCAAACGCCTGAAGGTACCATGTTCATCTGTACAAACAATAGTACGCAAGTATAAACACCATGGGACCACACAGCTGTCATACAGCTCAGGAAAGAGACGCGTTCTGTCTCCTAGAGATGAACGTACTTTGGTGCGAAAAGTGCAAATCAATCCCAGAACAACAGCAAAGGACCTTGTGAAGATGCTGGAGGAAACAGGTACAAAAGTATCTATATCCACAGTAAAACAAGTCCTATATCGACATAACCTGAAAGGCCGCTCAGCAAGGAAGAAGCCACTGCTCCAAAACCGCCATAAAAAAGCCAGACTACGGTTTGCAACTGCACATGGGGACAAAGATCGTACTTTTTGGAGAAATGTCCTCTGGTCTGATGAAACAAAAATGGAACTGTTTGGCCATAATGACCATCGTTATGTTTGGAGGAAAAAGGGGAAGCTTGCAAGCCGAAGAACACCATTCCAACCGTGAAGCACGGGGGTGGCAGCATCATGCTGTGGGGTTTCTTTGCTGCAGGAGGGACTGGTGCACTTCACAAAATAGAAGGCATCATGAGGAAGGAAGATTATGTGGATATATTGAAGCAACATCTCAAGACATCATTCAGGAAGTTAAAGCTTGGTCGCAAATGGGTCTTCCAAATGGACAATAACCCCAAGCATACTTCCAAAGTTGTGGCAAAATGGCTTAAGGACAACAAAGTCAAGGTATTGGAGTGGCCATCACAAAGCCCTGACCTCAAGCCTATAGAAAATGTGTGGGCAGAACTCAAAAAGCGTGTGCGAGCAAGGAGGCCTACAAACCTGACTCAGTTACACAAGCTCTGTCAGGAGGAATGGGCCAAAATTCACCCAACTTATTGTGGGAAGCTTGTGGAAGGCTACCCGACACGTTTGACCCAAGTTAAACAATTTAAAGGCAATGCTACCAAATACTAATTGAGTGTATGTCAACTTCTGACCCACTGGGAATGTGATGAAAGAAATAAAAGCTGAAATAAATCATTCTCTCTACTATTATTCGGACATTTCAGATTCTTAAAATAAAGTGGTAATCCTAACTGACCTAAAACAGGCAATTTTTACTAGGATTAAATGTCAGGGATTGTGAAAAACTGAGTTTAAATGTATTTGGCTAAGGTGTATGTAAACTTCCGACTTCAACTGTATATTGGTCTGATAGGACGATTAAATAATGTTGTTAGTAGGTGAATTAGAATTCTGAGCAGTCTGGCCCGTCTGCCCGATCTGCTATCATGCTAGTTGTACGCACGCCATTGGGACCGTTAATCGTACCAGTCTAAATTGCTAGTTGGCCCATGGGGGAAATTATGAGGTGTTGGGAGTTGTGGCTTTTATCCGACTACCATAAAGGAAAGCTGATGGTTCAAATCCCAGATAAAGTAGATTTTGACTCAACAGAATAAAACCGTTGGTTTGGTTTGGTGGTTACCTGGTGATTTAAACTGCAGGATAGCTAATGACAGTAGTGAATAAGACCTCTGATTGGACACTGACCTTTTTACAGCTGACGGCTCGACACTTCTGCTCTCTGATGTTCCTCATCTTCTCCTCCATCGCCTCCTTCTTCACCAGGGGCTCAAAGTAGCGCTCCTGCTGCTGGTACTCTGCCTAAAGAGAGAGATAGGAACTATTTACCCTGGACTAGGGAAAGGGGGAATCATTACATTGTTACACCAGGCGGTCAAAGTAGCTCTCCTGCAGCTGGTACTCTGCCTAACCTAAGGAGAGAGGAACTATTATAACACTAGCCTAGAGATAAGGGGGATTTATTACACTGTTACTCAGAAAAGGGAGCAGTTACACTAGGCTGCTATGTTTACGGAATTGCTGACTCACCGCCTGTAGCTCGGCCCCGTGGCGGGACTTGGTGTTGAGGATCTTCTTGAACTCCTCTGATTGGACGTAGTCCATTTGTTCCCGCCTCTTCTTCTGGGCTGGCTCCTCCTCCGTGGCCCCAGACTGTTCACCTGTACAGAGGCAGATCACAGAGGATGGGTAAGAACAGGGACTCTCTTTGTGTGTGTGTGTGTGTGTGTGTGTGTGTGTGTGTGTATGTGTGTGTGTGTGCTAAGGTGTGTACCGTCGGGCGAGGACAGGTTCTTCTGCACCCTGGTGGTGATGTCAGTGCTGTTTCTCCTCTTCCTTTTCACAGCGTTGGGGTCTTCTTTGGCCAGCCCAGCCCCCTTCACTCTCAGCTTCTTCAGAGCAGCCAACTAGCGAGAAGGAGACATCACATTCTACAGTCAAATCAACAGCGCAACAGTGTACGCTAAGCATGAAAGCATGTGATAGGACGAGCACCACTTACCTTGGCAGCTGATAGGCTGTGTGCCGCCAGGGGTGGAGGAGGGGTGTGGTCAAAGAACAAGATATCATCTCCCTCGTTGAAACCCCTCCCCAGTGTTGGAGTGTGGGGGGCGGCGGGGCTCTGGGTGGCGTTGGGGACCTCTGAGGCAGATTTGGGGGACAGGAGGGCCCCCCTAGATGGGGGAGAGGCCCCGGGGACCCCCGCCCTGCCTGAGTTCTGGAGGACCCTCTGCTGGATCTCTTCTGCCCGGCGTCTGCGGTTCTCTAAGAGCTGCTTCTGCTGCTGTTTCTGCTGCTTCAGGAGGTCAGAGGCAGAGATGGACTGGACCCCTGCACCGGCCGAGCCCTTGGAACCTGGGGGAGTGAGGGAGGAAGGGAGAGAAGGTGGAAGAAGAGAGAAAAGGGGGGGGGGGGGGGGGTAAAGAGAGAGAAAGATGATATACAGTAATTCTAATGCACTGACAAGCAGGGAGAATACACACCAAGTTTGTCCTTTTAAAAGATCTCCTGTCTTTCTCTAGTCTCCAGATCGCCCATCTGATGTGTTCATGGGTTTGGTCTGGTCTGCTTGAGTGAGCCAGTTACCTGGGGGTTTGGTGAGGTGTCTCTTTAGTTGGAGGGCTCCCGGGGTAGGCATGGATAACAGGTCCTTGAAGTCGTCTGAGCAGCCAGACACCTCGTTAGACTTCATGGCTAAAAAACAATCAAACACATTAAGAAAGAGCACCAGTCTTAAACCTCTCTCGCCCCCGCTCAGTCCCTCCGTTACAGTCCCTCCATCTCCCCCAGTCTTACCCAGTCTCTTGGCCTGGTTGGCCAGCTGGTTTGATCCCTTCACAAACAGGTTCCCTAGAGTGGTCTGGGTGGGCTTCTTAGGGCCAGACGCAGACCTAGACAGGAATGGAGATGTACATACGTGAACACAATACAACAACACACATACTGACTCACAGTGCAGACAAAGACTTAGAGCAGTGTTTTCCACAACTACATAGAGTAGCCAGCCAAATAGAAAAAGTAACCATCCAGGGTTCTACATGTTTTGCCGAAGGAGCTCTATTTTGGTGGACTCTGGTACAGTCTAATGCCTTGATTCCACCTGAAATACACAGCCAAATGATCGAATACATTATTGAGTTTACCTCCCAGATTAGAAAAATGTGTTGTGGTATTGCATTCTGTTCATGTATTATGATCAACATGGGCAAATTAATACATGTTCAATACATTTAGATGATTCCATACTATGGTCAATACATTTTAAAATATTGTTGAATTCCGTTTTAATGCCTCAATTCCGTGAGGGCCCTAGTTATCATATGTGGACCAGAATGAGGCTCTCCACTACCTTACGTTCTTGCAGTGATGATTCACCATCTTCATCAAATGTTTTCATAAATGATCTGCAGATAATCGCCAAAAAGCCTAGGCATACCAGTAGTCTATGCAAATAAGGGAGCCAAATGAACAACTCTCTCACCGATGCCATTGGGCAGGCTACACTGACTGACGAGATGAGACTCACTCACTTTAGCCTCACTGTCTGGCAAGCCCCGACATCCTAGCAAAGGAAACCCTTTGGTTTACTTGTCCGATGCGATACCATGGACATATAACCACATTGCATGATATAGGAGATCTACTTTATTCAATCAGTTCGACACCTTTTATAAACTAGTCAACACTTGCTGTTCAGTTGTCAATCAAAGCACAGTAAATAGCCTATGCGCCCAGACTCCGCGTGGCTGGCTATGTGAAACACGCAAAAGAAAATAAATGAATGTGCCAGAAAACAATATTTTGGCTAAGTGGATTTCAACTCATCGTTACCACTTACACATTACATGGGACGTGCAAATTCACGAGCATCATGCTCTCTCCCTCCTCTGTGTAAAGAAATGTGACTGCAACCAACCACAGTGAGCACATATTGTACCAGGAGGCGGGACAGAAAGCAGACTGCATTTCCCTGTCGTCGCTCGCTTTGTGACTGACAGGCGCCTATCCTATCAATAGATCACTAGAAGATGCATATCGTTAATTCTAGCGGGAGATGGCTCGATGGACTAGCGAATTGAAACGTTTAAATGAAAAATATCCTACATAGGCAAACACACTGAACAACCAACACACACATGCACACAATATTCACTCTGACACACACACACACTCACAGTGCGGCAGCGCAGGCTGGTGAGGACATGCCTCCGTAGTGGAAGCCGGTCTGACAGAGTCGTTCCTTCAGGCTGTTGACCTTCCCCTTGACCTTCCCCGTGGCCTTCCCTGAGAAAGAGGACTGCAGCTCGGCCCGCTGGGCACTCATCTTCTTATACTGGGCCTTGACATGATACTGGCAGTACTGGCACTCATACTGTAGAGAGAGAGATAGCACATGAGAACAGTCCTACACTCCTACTCCTACTCTCTATTTGGTGATAGTATATGACTGATACAGTAGATATGAATGACACCGATCAGCCTTTAGGTCGGTTCTGAGGGTCAGTGTGTGTTAGCAAGTGGATGGAGGAGCTGTTGAGGGGTTCAGGTTGTGTGTGTTTCTGGATGTAAAGGCAAACCCACCAGGTTGACAATCTGAGAGCAGGGGTCTCCGTTCTTCTTGGCTGCCTTACAGGTGCCATAGTCCTGAGCTTCCCCCATCAGCAACACCTTCTGATGGTGGTCCACTGACAGAGACACCTGGGAGAGAGAAAGACAGAGAAGGGGTGGGAGAAGAGAGGAGAGAGATGGTGCGAACGCCTTGGATGTCACTTACACACACACACACACACTACAGAGAAAGTAAACACACAGACACACACACTCACCCCGTCATATCCGTCTTTGGCCTTCATGGGGTTGGGGTTGAGGATGCCCATGACGGTGCCTGGCTCAGTCTTCCAGTGCTCCTTATGCACCTCCCCAAACAGAAAGAGAGACACGTACACTTCCAGGTCATGGAGGTCAGACAGCTTCCAGATGCTGAACGTCTTACCCTGTGAGGGGAGGGAGGGAGACAAGTCTTAGTGCTGCTATCTCTGACCAATATGAAATGAATACAGGTAGGCCCACTTCTTGTCAAGTCAATGACTTTTTTTAATAAACATTGGTCAACCTTACATACTTCTGGAGTACTGCGTGTCCATGTCTATAAAACCAAATGATCATTGACCTACTGTAGATGTTGTATGTTGGTATACAGTATAGCGGGGGTAATTCTGGTCTTACACTGCTGTTGCTCTGCGGTGTGGCTTTGTTGACCAGCACAGCGAAGGTGACCCAGTCACTCTCCTCCAGCTTCTCCCGGGCCAGGCGCTCAGGCAACTGGGAGAGCCGAATCAGCTTGCGGTCGGCCATCTTACGATCCATCTCCGTGGAGGACACGCGTGGTCGCCTGAAACCAATGAACCAATCAGAATCCAGATCTGAGCTTCAGACAAGAAACCTTGTAGCGCTTATGCGTGTTATAGGTAGATGAGTGTGTGTGCGAAAGAGGTGTGTGTGCGCGCTCTGACCTCAGCCGCAGTCCAGAGTACTTCTCGATGGCGACGTCTTTAGGGAGAGATGGAAGGGGATTGGCGTGTCGTACGGCGGACAGGGCTGCAGCCGCATTGGACTGGGAAGGTAGTGAAGAACGTACAGTACTGTTGGTCTTACTACTGCTTGCAATTGGCTGGAAGGAGCTGTGAGTCTTAATCTCCACCAATGGACCTCTGCTGTCTGTAGCAGCTGCTGTAGTGCTGGGTTGGACCTGGTGAGCTGTCCTTTGACCTTTGCGCTTGAACAGGTCAGCGTTGTTGAGTTGAGTGGTGAAGTCGGAGGACTCCTGTAGCTTGGTACTGTCTCCTCTGTCTGGGGCAGACGAGGGCTTTCCTACTGTCAAAAACAACAGATGAAGAGATGCCTCAAAACACACATACACAGGCACCACCCTCGCCTATTACACTTTACACACAGATGCTCCTTACATGACATAGTAAGTCACTACTGTGTTCCTGTATGGTGTTCCTGTATGGTCAGCTTTGACTTAAGGATTGTGTAATATGTAGCAGTCTAGGATGATTTGATTTGAATACATTCTGAAACTCAATGGAACTACCTAGGCTAAAAAACGTATGAAAGCAATACCTGCTTGGGGCTTGGTCTTCTGTGTGGGACGAACTGGCTTGGAGGAGCTCTGCTTGGGGGGACCCTGTGAGGGAGTGTTAGGTTTAGAAGGTGTCTTTGTTCCTGGGACCCTGTTTGGGGTAGAGGTGGCTGCAGAGCTCTTCTGGGAGGCCTCTAGCTGCTGCTGCAGCCTCTGCATCTGCTCCTGCATACGCCTCAGCTCCTCTGAGAACACACAGAAACACAACCAAATAAGATTAGAACCAGAAAGCTGCCATGAATTAAAAAGCAAAGGAGACAGCGTGTGAAGCTGCCATACTTTAAGAATAGGTATCTGCATTTTAGAAAAATGTACTGTATACATACTATAGGAGTTAATGCTATGCTGTAGCGCTATCAAAATCATTTTAAGGTACTGAACTCCTTGTGGACAAACCTTGTAAATCTTCTTGGGATTTATTGAGGTTGTCAGGAGCTTTCCCTCCAGACGGCTGTGTTTTAACTTCTTCCTCCTCTTCAATGCCATCCACATCTCCAAAGAGAGCAACGGCTCCATCCTCTTCCTCCCTCTCCCCCTCTTCTTCAAGTCCCTCCCTGTACTCTTCATCATCATCGTTGTCAAACAGGTCATCTAGGTTGTCCTCTGCTTCCTGGCTAGCCTGCTGCTCCTCTCCAGCCTCGTTCTCAGCCAGCAGCGCTGTTAGAAGGTCCAGGTCATCGTCGCCTGACACACACACACAGTGTTATAGAGTTTTGTTTTGATCAAGCCATATATTGATTATGCCCCCCCAACACAGACACACGAGTTGTATCCCTTACCATCCATTTCCTGGAATTGTAAGATCAAGCCTTCCCCGATTAAAAAGAAGTTCTAGGAATGAAAAATACAGGTATTTTAACAGTTATATCCCGAAGACACAATTGTTTATTGACATGTCATGAACTGTTATTTATGGACACGGCTAGCTAAAGCTTCACAATTCCCATTCTGTATATTCTCTCCCATGATCTGTTTCCTGCTGACATCGAAACAAGTAAGCTATCCGATTTTTCACAATGCTTATACTAGCAACAAAACGTAGAGCAAGCTAGAAAACAAATGGAGAATATGATCTCCACTCCGCACAGTGCGAAAGCCGGGATAGCAACAATGTAGCAAGCAGTGACAGTGTGTATCACACGGCCAGCAACAATGTCACTTTGGGGTATAATTACGTTGTCGATTGTATACTTTTTGTGTAGTGACCAAGAAAACATTTTCTTGCAAATAACTATATTTTTCACCTTATTCGATCGTTTCAGGGACTTCTCTAGCTAGCTATCTTCGTTTCTTCAAAATACTGCTGAGAAAGAACTGAAATCTGGCGCTAAACGAAGGACCCCTATCAAATATAATAGTACATACTATTTTGCCTGTCCATAAAAATAGTGGTATATGTTTACACTCACATATCGCCAATAAAATCATAGAAAAGTGTATACCTAGTTGACTAAAGAAAGCAAAATTGAAATAATTATACACATGATTTGATACGTTTATTTCATTTTATTGACTGGTGCCCCTAAAGTAGGCATGGCTCCTTTAAATATAGGCTACAGCCGCTGTGCTAATATATAAACAAATTTGGTGAATGTTGACAAACATGGTCTGTGCTATCGCAAATCCTTGGGACGTCCCTACCATATTGAAGTCGAATGGCTTAGATAAGGGTAAGAGATTAGGGTAGGGACGTCCCAAGGATCCCAGATAGCACTGACTGAACAAACATCTGCAGGTAGTGGGTACCATAGATATAAAGCAGATTCTGTTCTCTCTCTCTCATATATATATATATATATATGGTGGGTACTCTCATGTTACATTTTTTCAGGTGCTATCAGAGTTTTATATTCTAGATGTGTGTGCAACAACATAACGAAAGAAACAGCATACTGTACCAGTAACACCTTTAATACATATTTTCATAACTATTTTACAGAATCAACACAGGATTTGTAAATACATCTGTATACAGAAGTTAGTAGTTAGCTAATACAGTACACACTCCCTTGTATAGTCATACTTCCTGCAAGCTACATGAGCTGTAAATAGGTTTAATTATAAATGTACAAACCATCACGATGATGGATAAAATGTATGTGCAATATACATTTACAACAAAACTAAAACATTAAAAGTGTCTTGGGCATCCTTCCCTCTGTTGAAGCAATTTATCTTGTAATTTTTCTAAACAAAATGTCTATGCTGTAATTATTATCTATTCATTACCTTCTTCATCGAAACAGAATTACAGCTTGATTAAATTGAACAACCACCCAAAAATCCAGAATAAGTATTTAATAAACCAAATAGTTTAGAATTAAGTCTTTAGCAAGAAACAAAGTGACAGACAGCTGTCATAAGGAAAAAAAAGTTAAACAAACTTAAACAAAATTATAAAAATTCCAGTTCGCCATTTATCACCTAACAGCATAATAAACGTTATACATTTTACTGGATCTTTTACGCCCCTCTAACAAAAACAAATGTGTCTCTAGTTGTGCACTGTAAGAATACATTTTATATTATAGTTATATGTTCTAAAACATAGACCAGAGCAACATAGTCCTGAACTTCAAAATAAATGCATGTTTTAGAGCATAAAGGCTGCATTTTACTCTGCCATAATCAGATGATGAAGAAGAGGAGGTAGAATCAGATTAAGGTGCATCTGCTGCGGTTGTCTTTGTTGTTGCTGATGACGATGATGAAGGCTCAGATGATGCAGTCCATGATGTGAATCTGTAGGCTGTCCAGGTCTGGTAGGATCTCATTACACTTGGGGCAGACGTGCTCCGGTATATTCCCCTGCTGCTGCCAGTCCCCGGCATCACCACCTATCAGACACAGTGGTATGATAATGGTATTGCCTTATGTACAGCATAATTGCATGATTTATCATTGTTGTAAATAAATGTGAGATGGGATGGGGAGGAGCAGAGTGTTTTCTTAATAAAATAAATATGAGATAACATTTCATTGGCAGAAAACAGTATGATGTGCCCTGGCTTGAGCCCTTCTCTCTCAGCAAGGTGAATGACTTATAGCAATGTCCAGTCCTGTACCTCTGTCTCCCTGCATGTTTTGTGGACCAGCGCCCTCATGTGGATTGCCTCCACGTGGCATGTGTCTCCTCCGCATATCGCTCAGAGATTGCCTACAGAAACCAGTTGTAGTCAAGTGGTGGATCCAAAATGGCAGTGAACGTGACCTAATATGACCAGTCTGTGATCATATGACCAATATGTAATCTGATGCGTACCTGCCCAGTGAGTCCATCTCGTCCTGTAGCTGAGTGTTCTGTTTCTTGACAAACTCCAGCTGAGCAGACAGACGTTCCTTCTCCTCGTGAATCTTCTCCCGAGCTGCTCGCTCCGCATAGAAGTCAGAGGAGTACACCTCCGCCTGGACAAAAAATAAAACAATAAAACAATGTTATATATATATATATATATATATACACACACACACATACATAACAAATAAAAAACACAAAAACAAACAAATAAATTGCACACATTATTAAAATGACACGTACACACATAATCACGGATGGCCACACACAAAACATTTGTCTATACGTATCAATGATTACAAGACGTGATTGTATTGTTGTACAGATATAATGCGAATGCCGTCAACAGAATGTAGTGTATTGGTTATAAAATTGAATTTCGCCCAAATATATATTTTTTATATTCAATGATCTTGTACATTTTGTAAAATAGCCAACCAATGAGCCCCTGGGGAAAAATAATCTTGAATTGCTTATCCCGTAAACCATAACTCTGAGTTAAGAGGGATAGTTCATGAAAAATGTGTTTAACTTGGAATGATTCCAGCAATACAAACACTTAATGCAACCACTAAAATTCCCCAAATGCATGGTCCAAGGACACCGCTTGTGTCTGGTTCTATAAGTGGATCATTAACCTTGTTTGTGCTGTTATGTTAAGACCATACGCCTCAGAGAAGCCATGAACAGACCCAATTTCTATATTCTGCTTCTTGCTGGTGTATAGAGATATATATACAGTGGGGAGAACAAGTATTTGATACACTGCCGATTTTGCAGGTTTTCCTACTTACAAAGCATGTAGAGGTCTGTCATTTTTATCATAGGTACACTGCAACTGTGAGAGACGGAATCTAAAACAAAAATCCAGAAAATCACATTGTATGATTTTTAAGTAATTAATTTGCATTTTATTGCATGACATAAGTATTTGATCACCTACCAACCAGTAAGAATTCCGGCTCTCACAGACCTGTTAGTTTTTCTTTAAGAAGCCCTCCTGTTCTCCACTCATTACCTGTATTAACTGCACCTGTTTGAACTCGTTACCTGTATAAAAGACACCTGTCCATACACTCAATCAAACAGACTCCAACCTCTCCACAATGGCCAAGACCAGAGAGCTGTGTAAGGACATCAGGGATAAAATTGTACACCTGCACAAGGCTGGGATGGGCTACAGGACAATAGGCAAGCAGCTTGGTGAGAAGGCAACAACTGTTGGCGCAATTATTAGAAAATGGAAGAAGTTCAAGATGACGGTCAATCACCCTCGGTCTGGGGCTCCATGCAAGATCTCACCTCGTGGGGCATCAATGATCATGAGGAAGGTGAGGGATCAGCCCAGAACTACACGGCAGGACCTGGTCAATGACCTGAAGAGAGCTGGGACCACAGTCTCAAAGAAAACCATTAGTAACACACTACGCCGTCATGGATTAAAATCCTGCAGTGCACGCAAGGTCCCCCTGCTCAAGCCAGCGCATGTCCAGGCCCGTCTGAAGTTTGCCAATGACCATCTGGATGATCCAGAGGAGGAATGGGAGATGGTCATGTGGTCTGATGAGACAAAAATAGAGCTTTCTGGTCTAAACTCCACTCGCCGTGTTTGGAGGAAGAAGAAGGATGAGTACAACCCCAAGAACACCATCCCAACCGTGAAGCATGGAGGTGGAAACATCATTCTTTGGGGATGCTTTTCTGCAAAGGGGACAGGACGACTGCACCGTATTGAGGGGAGGATGGATAGGGCCATGTATCGCAAGATCTTGGCCAACAACCTCCTTCCCTCAGTAAGAGCATTGAAGATGGGTCGTGGCTGGGTCTTCCAGCATGACAACAACCCGAAACACACAGCCAGGGCAACTAAGGAGTGGCTCCATAAGAAGCATCTCAAGGTCCTGGAGTGGCCTAGCCAGTCTCCAGACCTGAACCCAATAGAAAATCTTTGGAGGGAGCTGAAAGTCCGTATTGCCCAGCGACAGCCCCGAAACCTGAAGGATCTGGAGAAGGTCTGTATGGAGGAGTGGGCCAAAATCCCTGCTGCAGTGTGTGCAAACCTGGTCAAGACCTACAGGAAACGTATGATCTCTGTAATTGCAAACAAAGGTTTCTGTACCAAATATTAAGTTCTGCTTTTATGATGTATCAAATACTTATGTCATGCAATAAAATAAAATGCAAATTAATTACTTAAAAATCATACAATGTGAGTAGGAAAACCTGCAAAATCGTCAGTGTATCAAATACTTGTTCTCCCCACTGTGTGTGTGTGTGTGTGTTTGTATATATATATATATACACACACACACACACACACACACACACACACACACACACACACACACTTAAAAAACAAACACAAAACATAAATAAATAGCACACATTATTAAAATGACACATACAGTGAGGGAAAAAAGTATTTGATTCCCTGCTGATTCTGTACGTTTGCCCACTGACAAAGACATGATCAGTCTATAATTTTAATGGTAGGTTTATTTGAACAGTGGGAGACAGAATAACAACAACAAAAATCCAGTAAAACCCATGTCAAAAATGTTATAAATTGATTTGCATTTTAATGAGGGAAATAAGTACACTGCTCAAAAAAATAAAGGGAATACTTAAACAACACAATATAACTCCAAGTCAATCACACTTCTGTGAAATCAAACTGTCCACTTAGGAAGCAACACTGATTGACAATAAATTTCACATGCTGTTGTGCAAATGGAATAGACAACAGGTGGAAATTATAGGCAATTAGCAAGACACCCCCAATAAAGAAGTGGTTCTGCAGGTGGTGACCACGGACACTTCTCAGTTCCTATGCTTCCTGGCTGATGTTTTGGTCACTTTTGAATGCTGGCGGTGCTTTCACTCTAGTGGTAGCATGAGACGGAGTCTACAACCCACACAAGTGGCTCAGGTAGTGCAGCTCATCCAGGATGGCACATCAATGCGAGCTGTGGCAAGAAGGTTTGCTGTGTCTGTCAGCATAGTGTCCAGAGCATGGAGGCGTTACCAGGAGACAGGCCAGTACATCAGGAGACGTGGAGGAGGCCGTAGGAGGGCAACAACCCAGCAGCAGGACCGCTACCTCCGCCTTTGTGCAAGGAGGAGCAGGAGGAGCACTGCCAGAGCCCTGCAAAATGACCTCCAGCAGGCCACAAATGTGCATGTGTCTGCTCAAACGGTCAGAAACAGACTCCATGAGGGTGGTATGAGGGCCCGACGTCCACAGGTGGGGGTTGTGCTTACAGCCCAACACCGTGCAGGACGTTTGGCATTTGCCAGAGAACACCAAGATTGGCAAATTCGCCACTGGCGCCCTGTGCTCTTCACAGATGAAAGCAGGTTCACACTGAGCACGTGACAGACGTGACAGAGTCTGGAGACGCCGTTGAGAACGTTCTGCTGCCTGCAACATCCTCCAGCATGACCGGTTTGGCGGTGGGTCAGTCATGGTGTGGGTTGGCATTTCTTTGGGGGGGCCGCACAGCCCTCCATGTGCTCGCCAGAGGTAGCCTGACTGCCATTAGGTACCGAGATGAGATCCTCAGACCCCTTGTGAGACCATATTCTGGTGCGGTTGGCCCTGGGTTCCTCCTAATGCAAGACAATGCTAGACCTCATGTGGCTGGAGTGTGTCAGCAGTTCCTGCAAGAGGAAGGCATTGATGCTATGGACCGCCCGTTCCCCAGACCTGAATCCAATTGAGCACATCTGGGACATCATGTCTCGCTCCATCCACCAACGCCACGTTGCACCACAGACTGTCCAGGAGTCGGCGGATGCTTTAGTCCAGGTCTGGGAGGAGATCCCTCAGGAGACCATCCGCCACCTCATCAGGAGCATGCCCAGGCGTTGTAGGGAGGTCATACAGGCACGTGGAGGCCACACACACTACTGAGCCTCATTTTGACTTGTTTTAAGAACATTACATCAAAGTTGGATCAGCCTGTAGTGTGGTTTTCCACTTTAATTTTGAGGGTGACTCCAAATCCAGACCTCCATGGGTTGATAAATTTGATTTCCATTGATAATTTGTGTGATTTTGTTGTCAGCACATTCAACGAAAAAAGAAAAAAGTACTTAATAAGATTATTTCATTCATTCAGATCTAGGATGTGTTGTTTAAGTGTTCCCTTTATTTTTTTGAGCAGTGTATTTGACCCCTCTGCAAAACATGACTTAGTACTTGGTGGCAAAACCCTTGTTGGCAATCACAGAGGTAAGACGTTTCTTGTAGTTGGCCACCAGGTTTGCACACATCTCAGGAGGGATTTTGTCCCACTCCTCTTTGCAGATCTTCTCCAAGTCATTAAGGTTTCGAGCCTGACGTTTGGTAACTCGAACCTTCAGCTCCCTCCACAGATTTTCTATGGGATTAAGGTCTGGAGACTGGCTAGGCCACTCCAGGACCTTAATGTGCTTCTTCTTGAGCCACTCCTTTGTTGCCTTGGCCGTGTGTTTTGGGTCATTGTCATGCTGGAATACCCATCCACGACCCATTTTCAATGCCCTGGCTGAGGGAAGGAGGTTCTCACCCAAGATTTGACGGTACATGGCCCCGTCCATCGTCCCTTTGATGCGGTGAAGTTGTCCTGTCCCCTTAGCAGAAAAACACCCCCAAAGCAGAATGTTTCCACCTCCATGTTTGACGGTGGGGATGGTGTTCTTGGGGTCATAGGCAGCATTCCTCCTCCTCCAAATACGGTGAGTTGAGTTGATGCCAAAGAGCTCGATTTTGGTCTCATCTGACCACAACACTTTCACCCAGTTCTCCTCTGAATCATTCAGATGTTCATTGGCTAACTTCAGACGGGCCTGTATATGTGCTTTCTTGAGCAGGGGGACCTTGCGGGCGCTGCATAATTTCAGTCCTTCACAGCGTAGTGTTACCAATTGTTTTCTTGGTGACTATGGTCCCAGCTGCCTTGAGATCATTGACAAGATCCTCCCGTGTAGTTCTGGGCTGATTCCTCACCGTTCTCATGATCATTGCAACTCCACGAGGTGAGATCTTGCATGGAACCCCAGGCCGAGGGAGATTGACAGTTATTTTGTGTTTCTTCCATTTGCGAATAATCGCACCAACTGTTGTCACCTTCTCACCAAGCTGCTTGGCGATGGTCTTGTAGCCCATTCCAGCCTTATGTAGGTCTACAATCTTGTCCCTGACATCCTTGGAGAGCTCTTTGGTCTTGGCCATGGTGCAGAGTTTGGAATCTGATTGATTGATTGCTTCTGTGGACAGGTGTCTTTTATATAGGTAACAAGCTGAGATTAGGAGCACTCCCTTTAAGAGTGTGCTCCTAATCTCAGCTCGTTACCTGTTTAAAAGACACCTGGTAGCCAGAAATCTTTGATGCAAATCAATTTATAACATTTTTGAAATGCGTTTTTCTGGATTTTGTTGTTGTTATTCTGTCTCTCACTGTTCAAATAAACCTACCATTAAAATTATAGACTGATCATTTCTTTGTCAGTGGGCAAACGTACAAAATCAGCAGGGGATCAAATACTTTTTTCCCCCTCACTGTACACACATAATCACGGATGGCCACACACAAAACATTTGTCTATACGTATCAATGATTACAAGACGTGATTGTATTGTTGTACAGATATAATGCGAATGCCATCACCAGAATGTAGTGTATTGGTTATAAATTGAATTTCACCCAAATATATTTTTTTATATTCAATGATCTTGTACATTTTCTAAAATAGCCAACCAAATGAGCCCCTGGGGGAAAAATAATCTTAATTGCTTATCCCGTAAACCATAACTGAGTTGAAAGGGATAGTTCATGAAAAATGTGTTTCTAACTTGGAATGATTCCAGCAATACAAACACTTAATGCAACCACTAAAATTCCCCAAATACATGGTCCAAGGACACCGCTTGTGTCTGGTTCTATAAGTGGATCATTAACCTTGCTTGTGCTGTTATGTTAAGACCACACGCCTCAGAGAAGCCATGAACAGACCCAATTTCTATATTCTGCTTCTTGCTGGTGTCTTGGTCAACGGGCAAGGTAGGCTGTTGTTTTAAGTTGTAGGCTGAATGAAGTGTTCATTTCTTTGTGTAAGAGGTTTGTCATCAGGAAAACATTTCTAATTGGCTTACAGCACACATACATGAAGAGTGAGTAACCAAAATGTCTAGGAGGTGCAGACTACCATTGCCATAATTGTTTTTACTATTTTTTAACACTTCCTTTAGGCAATGATGCTGTATTACAGTATATGGATTCAGTTTTTATCGTTCCCTTGCTTGTGTGTTGCAGCCCTCCGATGGCAAAACGAATTAGACCTGCCCTTACAGTTTAACTGCCCTTCAAGACAATCCATCTCTCACATAAAAAGGTGAGAAAAGTCATAGGCACTTATTTGCCTACTACAAATCTTCTACCAACGTGCAAAACCTCATCTTTCTGCTTGCATCTGCACTTTCACTGACTAGCACTGAATCCCAAAATGAAGCGTGTTCTCTAATCGTTAATGCGGTTGTACTTTTCATCACCAATTATGAACGAAATTATCTAATTGTGCTGCATAGACCAGTAAGTGCCAGTGTTGTGTTCGAGACCACCTAAAGCGAGACCGATTCAAGATCGAGACTGGATCAAATCGAGACCGAGTCAAGACAGACAGGGAAAAGGGGTCTCTCTCAAACCTTTTCAGCTAGTTGGCCATCAAAATTGCACTGATGAACGATGGGGAATTGTAGCCTCCTCGTCCTTCTGCAGCTTGCCTGCCAATGCATGCTGCCCCAACCAAGGACCCAAGCTAACTGGCTAAAGTTGGCTAGCTTGCTACTTCCAGACACAAATGAGAGAACAACTCACTGACCATTTTACTCACCGTTGCAGAGCTGGTTAGGCGGTTTACATGTTATCTAGAACGTTCTTGACTAAATATTACTTTTTTTGCCTACGTTTACTGACACCGGTCATATTCAGCAGGTGTTGCGTGTTCGTAAAGTCAGTTGTTCTGCGCTCTGGCACACTCAGACGAGAGTGCTCTGAAATTGGAGTAGATAGCCAGAATACATTTGCGAACACAAGATATATGCAAACTGTATAACAGTTCTTGCTTGCTAACCAAATGAGACCTGCATCTCTAGCTGTGTATAGCGACCAAAAAAACAGGGGGAGTCTGTCACTCACCCACTCCTCCAATGGCATGACATCCTCCTAGCAGATAGCTAAGCTAGCTAACATTAGGCTCTGTGTTAGCGTTCTACATAAATATAATTATATGCTAGCCTATTAGCTATGTTATGACTGACTTGTTATCATTGCCCTTGCTAGTTTGATTGTATTGACATTCCCAGCCTTAGTTACATTAGTCCGTTTTTGTCCAGAATATTGAGTCATTGAAACTGAAACAGTGAATCCCGAATAGAGGCAGCAAGGAATGTACCAGGCCAGCTGTGATTTACAACCTGATAGCAATACTTTCTGGACTACCAAGAAATGTATTGGTGAATTATATTAGATGGATGCAGTTCAATGCATGATTTATTCTGCCAACAATGCCTTACTGTACGTCATGGAACATTGAGTCAAATATAACCTATTTTTAAAACCTCTTATAAAGTTGGTTTTGTAAAATAAACTGGGAATTTGACTGATTATGATTGTTTGTTTGTTTCATATCTGCAAAGTAGTTAAAACGCTGTCAGTTCCACTTTAAACTTTAGGTCACCGGTTACTTTGTGTGCTTAAACGTGCAATGATCTTTGCAATGGGAAGTAATAGTTGTACATTTCGATTGGGAAATGCTTAATGGTTGTGTTTTGGTATTCTTATGATTGAGATCTACTGGCTTATTATGTCAGAGTTTATGGACTGCTTATCCTTTATCATCATGCTGTGTGTGACTGCTGTCTTTCCATCGGCCCTATGAAGTGGTGTAGTGGTGCCTGGAGAAGTGGGTATACTCAAATTTTGCCCATAAGTTCCCAAACGGCCCACCCAGCGAAGGAAAGGCACCCTGTGTGAGTTTTCCTATAGCTTTTTAACATTTTCACTCTCAAAATCACATTTATTTATTTGTTTTAATAGAAAAAAGACACAAATGTGATGGTCTAAGTCCACATCAATCTGATTGGGTGGGCCTGTCAGTGCCTGGCTCCCCAGTTGGTGGCCTTCTGTCCACCCAGGCCCATCCATGTCTACGCCCCTGATGCAAACATCACATGATGACAATTGCGCATTACAAATAGCCTACTAACCAACACGTCAGAAGTAAACTTGTTCAATTCCTGGTTTGCATGCCCATCGTTGCCTTAGTATTTACTGGTAGATATCATTAATTGAAACGTCTTTCCTACCCTACCGGCTACCGATGTCATTCTTCTGTGAGCTGCTCCATGAGTGGTCCTCTGTAGCTCAGCTGGTAGAGCACGGCGCTTGTAACGCTAAGGTAGTGGGTTCGATCCCCGGGACCACCCATACACAAAAAAATAAATATGTATGCACGCATGACTGTAAGTCGCTTTGGATAAAAGCGTCTGCTAAATGGCATATTATTATTATTATTATTATGAGAACTGCACACTTGCTGCCTGCAGATGATATTCTGCTGCAACAAGGCTGTGTGGGCACGCATGTGAATATATATAAAGCCTGTTAAGATATTCATGTTTCAAGAAAGGAGTATATATATATATATATATATATATATTTGGCCTGGCAATGACTGAATGGAAGCTGATAAGTATGAGTGTTTTACTTCGCTGGTCTCGGGCAGAAATTACTAGTCCTCACTGTTTGAGACAGAATCAAGACAGAGTACAAATGTATTCGACACAAGACCGAGACACTCAATGATTTATTGAGACCGCACTGCAGTGTTGATATTGGACATATTAACAAATTAAACCTTAAATGCATTTACAGTGCATTCGGAAAGTCTTCAGACCCCTTGACTTTTTCCAAATTTTGTTACGTTACAGCTTTTTGTAAAATTGATTAAATAGTTTGCAAATGTATAAAAAAAAAGAAAAAAAAGGAAATATCACATTTACATAAGTATTCAGACCCTTTACTCAGTACTTTGTTGAAGCACCATTGGCAGCGATTACAGTCTTCTTTGGTATGACGCTACAAGCTTGGCACACCTGGATTTGGGGAGTTTCTCCCATTCTTCTCTGCAGATCCTCTCAAGCTCTGTCTGGTTGGATGGGGAGTGTCGCTGCACAGCTATTTTCAAGTCTCTCCAGAGATGTTAGATCGGGTTCGAGTCCGGCCTCTGGCTGGGCCACTCAAGGACATTCAGATACTTGTCCCGAAACCACCCCTGCGTTGTCTTGGCTGTGTGCTTAGGGTTGTTGTCCTGTTGGAAGGTGAACCTTCGCCCCAGTCTGAGGTCCTGACCGTTCTGGAGCAGGTTTTCATCAAGGATCTCTGTACTTTGCTCTGTTCATCTTTCCCTCGGTCCTGACTAGTCCCAGTCCCTGCCGCTGAAACACATCCCCACAGCATGATGCTGTCACCACCATGCTTCACCGTTGGGATGGTGCCAGATGTGACACTTGGCATTCAGGCCAAATAGTTCAATCTTGGTTTCATCAGACCAAAGAATGCTCTCATGGTCTGAGAGTCTTTAGGTGCCTTTTGGCAAACTCCAAAACGGGCTGTCATGTGCCCTTTACTGAGGGGTGGCTTCAGTCTGGCCACTCTACCATAAAGGCCTGATTGTTGGAGTGCTGCAGAGATGGTTGTCCTTCTGGAAGGTTCTCCCATCTCCACAGAGTAACTCTGGAGCTCAGAGTGACCATTGGGTTCTTGGTCACCTCCCTGACCAAGGCCCTTCTCCCCCGATTGCTCAGTTTGGCCGGGCGGCCAGCTCTAGGAAGAGTCTTGGTGGTTCCAAACTTCTTCCATTTAAGAATCATGGAGGCCACTGAGTTCTTAGGGACCTTCAATGCTGCAGAAATGTTTTGGTACCCTTCCCCAGATCTGTGCCTCGACACAATCTTGTCTCGGAGCTCTACAGACACTTCTTTCGACCTCATGGCTTGGTTTTTGCTCTGACAACTGTGGGACCTTATAAATCATGTCCAATCAATTGAATTTACCACAGGTGGACTCCAATGAAGTTGTAGAAACATCAAGGTTGATCAATGGAAACAGGATGCACCTGAGCTCAATTTCAAGTCTCATAGTAAAGGGTCTGAATAGTTATTTAAATAAAGGTATTTTTTACTTTTTTTTATAAATTTGCAAAAATGTCTAGAAACCTGTTTTCACTTTGTCATCATGGGGTATTGTGTGTGGATTGATGAGGAAAAATTTAATTAATCAATTTTAGAATAAGGCTGTAATGTAACAAAATGTGGAAAGAGTCAAGGAGTCTGAATACTTTCCGAATGCACTGTATGTTTGTTTTCAAATCAATTCAACCATTAATATGTGCATTGTCATGTATCTAATTTCAGTCAGCATGACAACAACCATGAAGACCGTGTGTGGGACTTTGAGTGCAAAGACACGTTTGTCTATGAGCCCGAGTGCCACTGGTCTCCTTACGTAAATGACTTTGACCAGGAGTTTGCCTTTGAATGCCCCAGAAACTATGTCCTCAATGGGATGATCAGCTATCATTCCAACCCCCATGAGGACAGAAGGTGAGTAGACCTCAACGTTCAACAGAGCCAAAATGTTGAAATAGTATTCGTTTAATTTTTCAAATACTTTGAGCGGTTGATTTAGCCTGCTTGGAGTGCCATATGAGCAGCATTTGCACTTTTGGGACTAGTCTATTGGTTCCAGCAAATGCAGCTGAAGTATTTGAAAGAAAACCAATATTTGAATCCAGGTTTGACATAATCCTGACTGTGAAAAAGGTCTTATACTATACCGCACATGTGTGATTTCCATCACTGTATCACAGGTGGAGGTTCTTTTGCTGTAGAGTCAACAGCTACTGTAACCAGGACTGTCAGTGGACCCCCTACGTCAACTACTTTGATGAGTTAATCTCTTGGAAAGTCCCAAGCCTGAACTACCTAGTTGGGGCCGGAAGCTACCATTCCAATCCTCATGAGTGAGTACAATATGTGTGTGATTTTGGTCAGGGGAGCGATGTTTCAACAACAAGAATGTTTACCTCAAAATGTATTGTGTATTTTCAGAGACCGTCGCTGGAGATACCAGTACTGCACACGGACGAAAAACTGCTGATATTACGGCTGATTATTGCATTCTTGAGTAAAGATTGCCTACTGCCTACTTTCTTGTGTTGTGTTTCATTTAATTATTTTTTTCATTGCATATTCATAAATCAAGCCACTGAGTCTGACTAGAAGTAAACAAAAATGTTGTTTTTTTAAAGAATAAAAAAAAGTGCTGTGCCTATTTCGCTTTATGCAAATATAAACTGTTTGACTGCTAAACCGGTTTAACAAAGAAGCTGCCTTCACTGATGGTCACTTTTAAGTTGATGCTGTACAACTCCAAATGTTCACAAAGAGTTCAGTGCAAGTAAATAAGAATGTTTCAACCTTTTTCAAAGTGTGAGCACACACACACACACCTCTAGCTCAACGCAGAATAATTTACGACACACAGAAACACACAACTAAATGGAGAACACACACAAAAAACCTACCTGAGCCTGGAACACAGAGATGGTCTCCAGCTCCTTCTCCTTCTGATATATCTCTTGCTTCATGACATCTATCTGCTGTTGCTTAGCAGCCAGGGCCTTCTCTGCTGCGCCCAGTCTGGTCTGCAGGTCTCCCACCTCCTTAGTGACCAGTGGCTGAAGGCCACACAGAGGGCAAGGGTCAGATTCATCCCATTCACCATGCCATACCATTTTGACAAACGACAAAACAGTGCAAAGCGCCAAACTAGACTGATTTCTGTTTAACAGAGGCTAAGTAGTGTGGTCACCTCTCTGTTCTTGCTCTCTTGCTTCAACTCGTTGTAGTCCTCGAATAGCTTGGTGTAGGCATCCTTCAGCTGGGTCAGGTTAGTCCTGAGGAGGGGAGGAGGGGCAACTGACTCATGATGACTAAGGAGTATTTAGATATAGAAACTAATGGCACTGACCAGTGGAAACTGATAGGGGACAGGGGGCGTGGGAGGATTTCAAAAGAGGAGCAGGGAATTTCCATCCCAAGACCCCACCCAAGGGACTGGCCCAATAGTGTAAGAGGGAGTAGGCAGTGTGTGTGTGTGTGTGTGTGTGTGTGTGTGTGCGTGCGTGCTTGACTGTCGTCCCACCTCTCCTCTCCTGCTTTCCTCTGCTCTAGCTGGCCCTGGGCCTTCATGCTGTCCACCTGCAGCTTCAATCTGTCATTCTCACTCTGAACCTCCTGCTTCTCTACCAGCTGGGCTTTCAGAGTCACCACATCCTGCTCCACATCCCTGCATCTACACAGACGGAGAGAGAAAGGGGGAATGGGGAGAGAGAGAAAGACAGAGAGCAGGATAGAGGCAAAGTGAAAGGGTGGAAAGGGGGAAAGGGAAAGAGCAAAGGTTAGTATAGTTTACACATTTTCATTGCATCTCTTCTCCTCTGCCTCTCTTTCCTCTGTCTCTCACCTGTCCTGCAGGTTCTTCTTCATGCCCTCTGCGTCGTCCAGTTTGCGCTGAGCCTGTTGTAGCTCATTAAACAGGGTCATCATCTGAGCCTTCAGATGCTCCACCTCTGACGCAGCCTGACACAGAACAGACACAACAGTCCATCAACAAACTGACAGTTCTGATCGAGAAGCTAAGGGTTAGGACATTGTAATGGGGACATTTAAGATGAATAAAGTTAAGAGTAATTAACACAATGCTTAGCATATTTATATGTTTTCCCTTTTCTGTAATACACATGATTTCCAGTGTTTTATTTGGGACACTCATTTGTGTACTGGTTGATGGTCACTAGACTTGATACTGAATGTTCTGGATTGTTCTCATATCTGTTGATTGTGATTGACGCCAGACTGGAGGTGCAAGGACCGAGGACACTGATTGTTATTGTATTCTGGGACACTGTCATTCTATAGCAGCTGATGTTGTGACTTCCTACAAGCTTCTCGGCGGGTGTTTCCAGAACATTGGTGCTGTGAGATTAGAAAATAAGGCCATGCTTCTCTGCTTTTGTGCTGGAGGTGTCTCCCTGTTGCAACTTGTATTAAACCAGATTAATTTACTTTATATGAGACTTATTTTATTCACCTGGAAAATCCCTATTACATACTGTACATTAATACAGTTCAATCTCAATAACTTCCCTGTTCTTACAGGGTGAGAGACAAGCTCTTACCCAGCCTATCTGTGTATCTACCTTCTCCTTCCCAGAGTTCTGTTGGGGCTCCTCCTCTGGTTCAGGCTCAGTACCACATGCTGTGGTGGCTAGCGCTGGGGAAACCACCTCTGGCAGTAGTGAGGTCTGTGTGGAGCTCTCCGTGTTAGTTTCCTTCTCCTCCAGCTCTGTGATTCTGAAAGACATAGGAACATCAGTCTTTGGTTCCACCCAAACATAAGCCCAGGCAGAAATGCGGCCTACCTGGATCTAGCAGCCTCGAGCTCGATTTGTAGCCTCTCCACCCTCTGGGTCTCCTTCCTCAGGGACTGGAGCAGCTGGCTGACAGTCAGCTCCTCAGACTCCTGCCTGGACGCACTCATGTCATACCTGGAGTCCTTTTCATTATGATACAGGTCCTTTCCAGTATCCTCTCTCTACACACACACACACACACACAGCAGTGCTAAAGTAAGAACACACCCTTATAATATGGATGGCTGGATGGAGAGAGTGAGTGCTACTCACAGCAATCCTGATCTCTATGAAGGAGTCATCCTCTGACCCCTGACCTGTCTTGAGCTGGAGTTCAGAGTTCATGGCCACCAGGTCACTTTTCTCCGCCTGCAGACGCACCAGTTGGGCACGCAGTGCCTCCAGTTCTGCATTATGATTGGCTGTCCCGTCCTGGAGGTGACACAGCACAGATAGGACAAAACAGTCTGCCCAGCAGTATATATATTTATCAATATTCTACTAAAACACTCCATCTTTATTTTCCAAGCCTCTTCTTTTGTTATACAAAATCTAGCTAAATCTACAGACAATCCTCCATACATGATTTTCTCTATTAATAAGCTGAATATGTGGTCTAGCCAGAGAACTAACATTTGGAACATTTGCCTTCCCTTTCTCTCACCTGTCCCTTCCCCTCTGCACCTCCTCCTCCCTCCTGCTCCTCCACCTTCCTGCTGAGCTCCTGGTTGTGTAAGGAGAGGGCCTCCATGCGGCCGCGAGCCTCATCCAGCCTCCCCTCCAGGAACTCCTTCTCCTCCCTCTGCTTCTCCCTCCACACAGAAAGACCCTCGAAGCGCTCCTTCATCGACATGTTGGTCTGCTTCAGCGCCTCTACAGGGGAAGATACACAGGGAGTACATTACTGTAGAATACACAAAAACACACACACTGACAGAGCAGTCAATACATAATCAGCCAATGCAAGACAATCATAACCTCATATGCCATAACATCCCAATGTCCCTGCCCCATACAGTAGATTCTCAATAAGCTTTAATAAGGCTGAACCACATTCTGGTCCCCTCTCCATGTAATAATATGCCATTTAGCAGACGCTTTTATCCAAAGCGACTTACAGTCATGCGTGCATAAATGTTTGTGTATGGGTGGTCCCGGGGATCGAACCCACTACCTTGGTGTTACAAGCGCCGTGCTCTACCAGCTGAGCTACAGAGGACCATGTCTCACCCTTCAGCTCTCGGTTCTCCTGGATGAGGCGGTTCATCTGCTGCAGCGTTTCCTCCAGGGTGCCTGTGGTGGGGCTGTGGCCGGGGTGGGAGCTAGGACCCCGGGAGATGTCCCCGTTCACCACGGGGGAGCTGGACGCCATCACTCTACAGCAAGGTGAGATGGTGTGGAGCCATGCAAGTGGACAATACATTTTTCAGACTATGGAATACACTAGATTGATAATAGGGACTCTGATTCTAGGGAAGGCCCGTGCTAGGACAATCAAATGTTTATATATTCTCTAGATCTGCATGCATCAAAACAACAAACAGCACACGCCTTGTCAGAGGTGTGAAGGAATACTATTGCACAATGACTCATGTACACTGGGCAATATCCGTTATTGAATAATCTTATCAGCAGTTGTCACGTGGTAGGCAGCTCCTCACAGTGCCCACCAGAGAGAAGCCAGCAGCCTGCTTGAGTGTGCTGGCCACTTGTCATGTAATTTAATAAACCCCCACAGGTCTGGGATTGATTGTATATTGTAGCGACCTTAAAGAAACACCTAGCGACCTCCTCAAAAGGTTTGAACCTTTTGGCATAACAGACTTCTTAGTGTAACTCAGTGTTTCCCAAACTCAGTCCTCGGGACCCCAAAGTGTGCACGTTTTGGTTTTTGCCCTAGAACTACACAGCTGATTCAAATAATCAACTAATCATCCAGCTTTGGGCAAAAACTAAAACGTGCACCCCTTGGTGTCCCAAGGACCGAGTTTGGGAACCATTGGTTAACTGTTAAGGCATGTGTCAAACTCATTCCATAGAGGGTAGTGTCTGCTGGTTTTCACTCCTCCCTTGTACTTGATTGATGAATTAAGGTCACTGATTAGTTAGGAACTCCCCTCGTTTGGTTGTAGGTCTTAATTGGACACAAATTGAAAGGAGAAACCAAAAACCAGCAGTCACTCGGCCCTCCATGGAATGAGTTTGACACCACTGGGTTTATGGTGCTTTCAAGACAACTGGGAACTAGGAAAAAAACCAGGTCGAATCATGACGTCAGTGATCTTAAGGTTCGGAAAGTCGGCGTTCTAGAAAGAGGCCCGAGTTCCCTACTTTGTTCCCGAGTTGGATGACCATTCAAAACACATTTTCCCAGTCAGAACTAGTTTATTTCCTTATTCCCAGTTGTCATGAACACACTGAAGTCGGAAATTTCCCAGTTCGGAGTTCCCAGTTGGTTTGAACGTGGCATAAGGTGTTGGCTTTCGCTGGACCTGGGTTCCAGCCCCAGTCTGGGCTAGCCCCTAAATTCAGTAAAATAACGTGACACATCATAACACATAAAAAAAAGAATAGACTACCGACTCAAAACATGGGTTGACTGACAGCTGTCAAGGCTGCCGTCTTTTCTCCTACTCCTTTCACTTTCACTTCCTCATTTGAAATTCTACCTACCTTTGACAATTAAACAACAATAACACAATGTACCATATTTGACAGCTTCTTTAGCTAGCTTGGGTAAAAACAATGTGAGAACGAAATTGTAGTTCCCAAACTGTTAGTGCGTCACATAACAACTAGGCCTAACAAATCAATTGCAATACTCACACGTGATTAAAGTACACCTTGAAAGAACTGAACTTAAACAAACTCGGATACTTCTTGATGAAGATCAAACCTTAACACTGCTGTTTCGTCTTCTTCGGACTTGTTATGGGTTTACAGCATTTCCTTGTCTTAACGTCACGTCACAATGAAGGGTTTGTAAACGTTGTATCAGCTGTGGTACTGATCAAACCTTCAACCAGATGGATGAGCTTACGCTCGTTTACCTTCATATGCCGTATCTTTTGCAAATCAGTGATTATGCTGCGTTAGTGACACCCTCGAACTGGCCCACGGAGCGCACAGAGCAGCTGACGGTGACGTCATGGACTGCAATTCTAGCGGGTTTTCCCTTTAGGAGTGACCTTGCACTTTTGGGAAAGGAGTGACATTTGCTTGGTAAACCAATTACATATGAGATCAGAAAGCCGACTCCTCAATCATTTATTGGACAATTTCATTGGAGGATTGAGAATTTATTCAGCCTATATTATAGACTATTTCCACATCAGTCTAATCAAACAGGAAAGCCTTTTGCCTAATTTCCCCACTATCCGCCTACTGCACTATGGCACTGTATAATAATTTAAAAAATGGAACCTGAGTAGTAAAATGAGTATGACTATGAAGGATGAGAGGCTATATGGGCACTCCTGTATGAATAATACAGTGGGGTATAATTGGCTTGCCTTGGACCACAAACAAATGTTGTTGGTTTGCAGGTCATTCAAATGTCCACTAGATGGCAACGTTCACTTGGAGAAGAAAGGTGCATGAACTATCCCTGCAGCAAAGTAGGCTCTTGTCTCGTGAAGGCAGTTGTTCAACCATATGAAATGTGTGTAAGTCAGAGGAGGCTGGTGGGAGAAGCTATAGGAGGACGGGCTCATTTTATGGCTGGAAGGGAATCAATGGGATGTATCAAACATATGGAAACCACATGTTTTACTCCGTTCAATTTATTCCATTCCAGCCATTTCAATGAGCCCGTCCTCCTTTAGCTCCTCTCACCAGTCTCCACTGGGTATGTGTGTATCACCACATGATATTAAAAAGTAGGCCTACATTATGTAATTGGCTATTTATTAACAATCACATATTGTCCTACTAATAAATGCTTACACATATTTGGCCAAGCAAGCATGCCTACTGTTCCTTGACAAAGACTTTAATGCACAACATAGACAAGACTACATGCATTTGATTTGCCTAAGAAAGCACACAATGCTTGACTTATCAAAATGAATAAATAAGCAAGCAACCACAACAAAAGGAAGAGAAGGCTTTACGCACACTCGAGCGCATGTCTGCATTACTCCTATCCATTACAAATATTTATTTAATAATCTCATAAAAACGTTTTTGTAGTAAAACAGGGGCGATTCAATGATTGGCTGTGTAGACCTTGGGGCAGTCTGATTGGTCGGAGAGATCTTTGAGAATGAAGGGGCTTTGAGGAGCCTTGAGGAATGTGTTTGAATGGGACTGGACTTGCGCTGCATCGGGCTCAAAAAATGCGCACTTAAACACTGGGTCATAACATTGGATTATCTGTCTGTGGATATCCTTGAAGCTCTCTGTCTTTAACGGAATGAACAGCTGACAAACGGACTCCACTGCTCAAGGGGACCCAGATTAAAAACCGGGAGCAGGTCTATTTCTCTCTGTGTGTGATCTGTCAAATAGTTTTCACCCAACTTTTTACTGGAACCAGTTACATTTTAACTGACTATAATTCAACTGTACGATCACAGTGCCGTTATTATATGCCCCTATCACTGGATATAAAGGAACTTAACTTTATATTGCAAAAAAGTCGGATTTAATTACAGAAAAAGCTTTATCGGATTTGTGCCCGAGTGGAGTAACGAATAACAGGAGTACCCAAAGTGAGAGACAGGAATTACATGCACACCAGACATGATCTTTGCGCACTTGCTTCTCGCTCTTGGCTATATGGCGAGCATTGCGCAAGGGTGCCAACTGCCCACCGAGTGGCGTCCACTGAGTGAGAGCTGCCGTGCGGAATTGGCGGAGATCATTGTGTACGCCAAGGTGCTGGCCATTCACCGGGAGCAGTATGGCGGAGCAGAGGGCCTCTACAACTCCCTGCCATTCCCGTACGGGTATGGTTATCAGGGCGCAGAGGAAGGGTTGCTCTACTCCGCAGAGGTGGAGCTCATGTGCGACCAGGCGTGGGGCAGCATGCTGGAGGTGCCGGCGGGCTCGCGCCTCAACCTGACAGGGCTGGGGTACCTGTCGTGCCAGTCTCACACCGTGATGGAGAACTACTCCTACATTTTCTTCCTCAGGTGAGTCAGGATGACCTGGTGACCGGGAACCTGTGTGCATTGCACAGAATCACTAATACATTTAAAAGAGTGTGATGCATCATAAACACACACAAAAACATGACATTGACTTTACAGCATAATGGCCTACAATATTTAGCTCCTCTATCCTCTCTTTTCTGGATGCACTTTGTGATATAATACAGACTTGAGCCCTTTTAGGGGTCACGTTTTGACCCTATAGGAAGCATGCACTCAGTCACTCACAGTGTTTGTTTGTTTACCTTCTACAGGATGGATGAGAACTACAACATCCTGCCCCACGGGGTCAACTTCCAGGACGCCATCTTCCCAGACACCTTAGAGAACCGCCATACGTTCTCCAGCCTGTTCCAGTTCTCCAACTGCTCCCACGGCCAACCCCTCCAGACCTTCAGCCCCGAGTGGGACCCCCAGGAGGACAGCAGGGTAAGACCAATCAACACACTGCATACACTGTACATAGGAGGAGGGGGGAAGGGGGGGTAGACAAAGAGAGAGGGGGGGAGGGAGAGAAAGGGAGATGGAGGGGAATATGGGTTGGAGAGGGAGAAAGAGAGAGAAAGGGAGAAAAATTTAGAAAAAGGTAGATGAATGGAGTGGGCGAAATAGAGAGAGATGCAGAGAGAGATAAAGAAGGGAGATGAATAGAGAGATAACGAGAGAAAGGGTCAGGAAGAGAGAGATGGGAAGGCAGGGTATTGTCCTCTGGGCCTGAACAGCTGGAAATATCAATTCTACCTGCTTGTAAAACGCCAACAGACATCCACATGTGCACACACATGCATGCACGCTGGCACACACCTACTGTAGACACACACACACACACAGTTGTGCAGCAGAGCAGGGTTGTAGCTAAGGCCGGCCATGGAAAATATTAAACTCTATGCTTTACAACCTTGTTGCCCCTGGATACAGAAGGTGCTCACATGTAGCTCCCCGCTCTCCAGATGTGTGTACATCTGCAGCAATGATCTCACTGACCTTCACAGAGTAACACACACACAGTCAGACATTCACCTCTGAGCCACCAACATCCTCAGACACTACTCTGTTGTATGAAATGGATTTAGCTATAGAGACACAGTCAAAGATCCCCCACACAGTTTAAGAGTCAGATACAGAGAATACACAAACACACAGACTGCCCACCCAGCTAACTGTGTGTTTGTGTGTGTCTAGGTCACTCTGCTTAGACTTTAACCTCACTCTTAGATCAAAGCAGTCATTGATTAAGTCATGTGACTTCCTGTCTCCTCTGATTCCCTAGGCATGATATTCATGTCTACTGAGGTCAAAGGTCAAAACAATACAGAAGCACACCCAGCACTCAGCCATGCCCAAGGTTCACTGGACCAAAGACTGTCGCTGACGTGGTCACATGCTCATAGTCATACCCCTTCGGTGTTCACAGATCTGCACACCTGAAAGGACTGGATAGATGTTAGCAACATGCTAGAAGCTTCACTTGACCATATGGCTTACACCTACCTACCCATTGTTTTCAGACCTGCAGACACTGAAATGGAACGGGGTCTCAGGGAGACTGGAGAGGAGTGATGATGTCATGTGAAACCTCAGAGGTACAGTGGTCAGGTCTTCTCCTCTTCCTGTCTCTATCCCAGAGAGCCTGTAATACATTGACGGAAGACTTGTGACACACAGGGTGTCGGTTTCTGATGGGTTAACGGGTTGAGAGGTTAGAGGTTAGGGGTTAAAGACACTATGCGTGGCATGAGCCCATGTGCTGACATGCAGGGGTCGCAACCTTAGGAGTGGGGTTGGACGTGAAACAGGTGTGTTCATGTGGAGGAGCCGATGTGTGTGTTGTCGGAGTGTGTCAGAGTTTACGCTATGGAAATATAGACAAAGTTAATAGGAGAGAAACAGGCTTAAAAATGATACTACAAACCCGTGGGAACCAATCAATGGAACCACAGCTCACACACACATGCAGTGGTGTAGTGGAGGGTAAATGCAACTGAACGCAGTTTACCCACTTTTTGCCGGAAAATGCATTGAAAGTATAAGGAGCGTTACTTTTTTCACTGCGACCGGTGATCAGAGTTTACCCACCTATTTTATTACCATTACATCACTGCATGCACGCACGCACGCACGCACGCACACACACACAGGTGTAGAGGTTAACGTGTGACTGAGGCTCTGTTCAGCGATGTGTTGGGCAGATGGAGGTGGTTAGTTAGGGAATGGCTGGGAGAGGCTAGGATAATGAGTCTGGCTCTGTCTGCTCTGTAGTTTTCCTGTGGGAACGCTGACGTTCCAGACGGACATCCCATGCAGGCTGGCCCTGCCCGAGGGGAAGGAAAGATGAGAGTGCCTCCATTTTCACCCAAACCCCCAATTAGCACTCGTTTAAACCCCTTCTTATCCACTCCAGAGCGGTTCCGGAGCGCCAAAACGAATCCATGGACACTTTGTCCTCAGAATTCCTTCTAAGAGTTCTCTCTTAAGACTTCCTCTCCTTTATTATAGAGAAAAGCCTGCAGGAGTTGATAAATGAGAGATAAAGAGAGACCGGTAAGAGAGAGAAAGAGAGAGGGAGGGAGGAAGAGATAAAGACAGAATGGGGAGAGAGAAAAGAGAGGGAGGGAGAGATAAAGAGACTGGAGTTATAGGGAGATGGAGGACAGATCTGGGTCTCTCCTATGAACAAATGCCCTGTACCTCAATGCTTCTCCAGCCTAAATGCCGGATCACCTCTAAGCATCTTTATTACAGTGTGTTCTGTGAGTCAGTCCTACCTGATGTCCAGAACTGTAGTAATAATAGTGTAATAACCCTCCCTTTCAAACCCCTTTTAATGGACGTTTAAATTAGTTGTATTCAGTCACAGCAAGGGTAAATACTTTGTCATCTAATGCACCCTAGCTTTCTTCCCTAGGGCATGGAAATCTCAAATTAGACCCCCACCCATACACCCATACACGCACTCACTGGAGTAATCACAGTGTGTACTCTGCCAAACAGAAGGACAGTGTATGTTCCATACTGTGGCTGCCAAACTAACTCAAGCAGACCTGGGTGCATACATACCAACAAAGATCCAATGCGAAATTCGACGTCCGTCCAGGTAGCCAGGAAGTCGGGAGATTACTTAAAAACCTGCCACTAGGGGGCAAAGGTGAGCGCCGTTACCATCAAGTATTCTTGCGATTTGCTAGGGCGTTGTGGATGGGTGTAAACTGCGAGCTCTTGCTCCAAGGGTCGTGTGTTCAATCCCAGTGCTAGGGACCTTTTTATAAAAATTAATATTTGTTTTAATCCTATCCCAAACCTTAACCCTTAAATTAACCATTCAGAGTTAATGCCTAAACGTAACTGTCATTGTTTATGTTGTAACTGTAACCCTATCCCAAACTTAACTGCCAAAATGTGACGTTTGGAGAAATTTTATGTTAGGAGAAACGGAAACAAACATCGGAATCTGAAGTCAAATTGGTAAAACAGTGAGATCTTATTGCACATACAGTCACACACACACACACACACAGTTGGATTACTCACACACACAGACGGTGTTTAGATTAAGGTTTTACAGCTGCTCAGAGGCTGTAAGAAGGAGGACCTCAGTTCAGGTCAGGAGGGTACACTGCTGTGTGTGTTTAGGGGTTTGTGTGTTGTTCGGTGTGTGTGTCTGTGAGCGGCTGTGCCTGTTTACACAGATGATCCTCCACAGCAGGCAGGTAACACCCGGATGTTTTGACAGGTGATGCTGGGGATAGATGGACGGTTGGGAGTTAGCTTTGGATAAAGCGAGGGAGAGCCGTGACACACTGGTCTGGACAAGAATCTGTTTGTTGGTGCAATATTCGCACAAAAATTGTTTTGAGCTTTGATTGTTTTTTTTTTCCTGGGGGGTTGAGACCTCTCATGGTTTGGATTTGAAAATCCAATAGTTGTATTGGAAAGGGGTGGCACTCTGGGACTGTGTGTGGCTGTCCATGTGGGTGTTTGAGTAAGAAAGACAGAGGAGAACCGATCAGTCAAAAAACATAGCCCCCTTCATTATCGACACATCATGCAGACAACATCAAAACAGCCTTTCCAGACTCTGAAGTCAGAAAGACTGAGTTTGGTTTTGGGCAGACTACCAGGTCCCTGGATTGGGTGCATTGTTCCCTCTAAACTGTGCGTGTGCGCGGCCGTGCACCTCCTCCAGGACTGCCGCGCAGAAGAAATGCCAGGCTGCACAGAGAAGCAAGAGATTGAACTTCACACCATTAGTTTGCACTATATAGATCAACGTTTTTTCTGTGATCGAATCAACATTATATCAGCCCCTTTTCAATGCAACAAACCTAACTTTGTAAGATTGAGTCTGTTATTTTGTTGTAGGCAGAGCCAGAGCGCAACAGAGTAAAATTCTACTGGCAGGGGTAGTCCATAAGCGATCAGAGCGCAGAACCGCGGAGTGCACATTTGTTGATATTCTTTGCTAGTTAGTGAGTTACTTGCCCAGTTATAGATCATTATAGGTCAGCAATGTTTAGTTACTGCTTCCTACAAGAGCACAAAACGTGTAGGCTACATTTCAAGCGGTCTTTGAAAAGCCAGTCAGGTAAAAAGCTTATGTCTTAATTAAAGTGGTAGTGTTGTATTTTGAGACAGGCTTGAATATACAAATAAGCCAATATGCAGAGGGTTAGCCGACATTGTCTAATTCTCTGTATGGTAATAATGAATTTTATGTTGTAAAGTGGTTTCTTGCATCATACAACACAGTACAATGCAATTTGCAGCCACCTATTTGCCCCATGGTGTTACAGACCAAGTAGAGAAAAAATAAGAAACCCGCACACTGCTCTTGCTAGTATCACTGCTCTTTATTAAGCTTTACGTATCGGCCTCAAGGCCTTCGTCAGAGCTTTTGTGAGTGTTTTTAATTTGCACCCTTATGTAGACATTGCTCCACCCACATCCGTTCAATGCATCGAATGGAGTTGGAGTCGAGGGAAAATAAACATGAAAACTTACTTGATAGGATGATGTCCTCATTGTGGTTTTACAGACGTGTTTAATAAGTTATGTGCACACTTTATTAGAATACTTATGAAATGCACATTATTATAGTTGGTCAAACGTTTATTTTCCCTCGACTCCAACCCCATTCGATGCATTGCACGGATGTTGTAAGGGTTGGTGTGAGGTGTGACCCAGGTGCGGTACAGGTTAGACAGTATGCAGAGATGATGAAACAAGGAACTTTACTGATGGTCCCGAAGCCAGGATACAAAATAACAGACTTTACACGAAAAAGAAAGGCGGAGCAAATAAGACTCCAAAAAACAGGCAGAGAGCCAAAAATACAAAATAACTAACTATGACTGAAATAATAAATAAACAGGGAGAACACTTCTCACGTACCTGTCCACACGTCCCACGATCAGACACTGATTAGTACTGCTTGGCATAGTGAAACTAGCAGAGAAAACTGAGCAAAGGAACACAGGGAAGTGAGGGCATAAATACACAGGTGAATCAGGTAGACACAGGTGACACCAATAGGAAGATGATTAGTCCCGACTGTGAGTGAGGAGGTGCCTAAGGTTGTCGGAGGATGACACCTAGTGGGTCGCTCCGGAACTGCGACCCACTCCTGTAACAGGATGTGAGTGGAGCAATGTCTACATAAGGGTGCAAATTATAAACACTCACAAAAGCTCTGACGAAGGCCTTGAGGCCGATAGGTAAAGCTTAATAAAGAGCAGTGATACTAGCAAGAGCAGTGTGCGGGTTTCTTATTTTTTCTCTCGTGTTATTCACTTGTTACCATGCACCTGCAAAAAAGATAGCTCGGAATTGCGAGTGCCTTTTGAATTTTGAGTTACAGAGAAGTAAAACATCATTAATTAATGTCAAGCCCTTTATAATGTAAAAACGTTTTTAAAAGTCTATTTCAATGTAGGCCTGCATTTAACACCACATATAGGCTACTGTAGGCTATATCATATAAATCTAAAGCTATTTCCATGTGAAAATGTTATGGGATTTGCTCCATTGGTTTTGTTGGTAGGCCTACATTATAATCAAGTAGCCACAATAACCTATTGGCTACTGTCAAAAACTGTAAGGGTACAGGCTTAGTGTTCACTGTAAATGTACATCAGAAGTTGCACAGAATTCTCACAACGTTCAAGTTTCCGCTCACAAGACCAAACATTTGCTCAGTACCCAAACATGGGTTAATTTAACCATCGGTTGGGTTTTTATTCAGTTTTATGCTGGGTTGACACAGCAGTTGGGTATTTTTAAAATGTAATCCATAGGTTATTTTCAGGAGGCGTGGCCTATTAGGGGTGTGTCGTTCAGGGTTATTTTTTGGCCCCCCGTGAGAGTAATTGTCATTCCTGTTCATTATGTTAAGTTTGTACACTGCAAATTTCAATGTTCCTTGAATATTTTTGCACATTACATTCTAATATACAATTAATAATATTGTTATTTACATATTGTAAATATCCAAATATATAACTCATACACTTGTGTTAGCCTCATTAAAGCTACAAAAGTGTCAGTGTTCAACCTTAACGTGTGATGACAATACAACAGATGAACCGGAATTACATTTACCCTCACAGGTGGCCAAAAACAAATTCCTGAAAGCCACGTCCCTACTAAGCCACGCCTCCAGTCTTCTGATCTGACCCGGTGGGTCATATCTCAATAACCCAACATCAATAACCCAGCATCAACAATCCAACCTTGCTCTTTTTATAGAAAACAACCCAACTAAGCGACCCAATACCTGCAACCCAACAGTTGGGTCATCCAAACAACACAACATTTTTTAGAGTGCACACTGTCCTCACATTTAACAGTCAGGACTCTAGTGCTGGACTTTAGGAGTTACAGTATAGAGCTAAATTATTTTAACTATTCTGTTTTTCCTCCCAGATACCACTCTTTGTTTAAAGGGAGATGGGATGCTTGTTAGAGCAGAATGTTTTGAGAGCCAGCCATTGGACAAACACACATGTCAACACACACCCCCCTCTGGGGCTATATTAGGGGCCCGGGGCCCTCCGCCATGCCGACCTGTAGCCTAACGTAGCATTAGAAGGGGAAACCCCATAGAGAGGTCTCGCCCCGCCAATGAGCTAGAAAATTGGGGCCTCTCAGAACCGTCATAACTCCGGGAGAGATGACAGGGTACTGTACTCTACAGAGGCTCCAATGCACCTTGACTCACTGGAGGGAGAGAGAGGGGGGAGGGAGGGAGAGACATGGGTGAGTGTGTCTGGGGCCTGTCGTATGGACTAGCTACAGTACTGTACCTCAGAGCTTCTTCCATCTAAACTCATGATGAGTGAGCCCTTGAAGAGTCAGGGCCCCTACTCCCTGTGGTCTCTCACACAATCCCTGTGTTCATCAGCACTGAGCATGTAACACACACACACGCACACACACAGAGTGTAATGTCTGTCAGAAACCCTCAGCAGAAGAAAAGCACCAGCCAAGGAGAAGTAACTAAGGCGGTGGAGTTAAAAGAACAAAAGGAGCACACACTGATGGGAAGACGATGTCACTGGGGCTCTCACGCTCTCCTCCTGATGCCAACCGACAACATACTAACTGGCATGCTGTATTCTGCCCCATGTTTACTGAAGACCCTCAGCTCAACTTCCCTGTTGCACTATGCTCAGATAAATACTCAGAGACTGATCTCACAAATTGAGTGTCATGCCCTTTGAAAATGGCGGGGCACAAGTATCATCGAGTTGTACACTAAAAAGTTCACCAGTTAGTGCACCCCCTTTAAAATGATTAGGTGAATGACACTTCTGCTAATAGATATTAAAATCCCTCCTACGTGTTGATTTCATCTCTCTTCTTTCTCTCTCCCCCCCCCCCCCAGCTCCTGTGCTCCTCGGTGCAAGGGGCTCTGTTCGAGGAGGAGGAGAAGAGCAGGAAGCAGCAGGAGCGCCTGGGCCAGCTGGAGAGGAGGAACAGGCAGCTGAAGGAGCGCGTCCGGAAGGTGAAGCGCTCCCTCCGGAACGCCAGGAAGAGCCAGCGCCGGGCGGAGCAGGAGAGGCAAGGGCTGGAGGAGAGGCTGAGGTCAGCGGAGAGACGCGCTGGGCATCACCTCAATAGCATCACACAGGAGGCTACGCCCAACAGATACCAGGAGGCTGTGTTACACCGTACGCCCCACACACCGCTTTAGCCTCTGGACTGGATGTTGTTAAAGACTGCTGGGCAGTCTCTAATTCCTGTTGTTCACACGCACGCACGCACCCACACATGCACACATGCAAAGGCGATACTCATTTAGTGCCATATTCAGACATATATGCTGTAGTTCCTACACACATTACATAGAGAGGGCATCCAGTAGCTCTCGAATAGCAGACAGAGGGAATTTGTATTAGTGAATGACTAGAGAGAATGAGAGAGATATTGTGTATAGCTCCTATTAATACACAGCACTGTCATACAGCTGATGGATAGACAGATGAAATGAACTTAGAGTGAGTATATGATGAGTGAATGACTGGAGTGAATGAAGAAAGTGAGATTGCTTTCTGGTAGATGTGTCCGTGGGCATTTGTGCCATGTATTGTCTGTTGCTGCCTAGTGTCAATACCACCAATGACAATGTCGATGAGGCATTTTTCTTTTTTTATATGAATGTATTACTGAAGCTGCAAATAAACTCTAATGAGGCGTTAATAACGCTTGGGTGTTTTATTTCCAGATTACACAATCTGTTGTTTTTGGCCAAACAAACTAAACACACCAACTCAAATTCCATTCTAGGTAAAGAGAGAGAGGTAAAGAAAAGAGAGTGTGGAGGAAGAGAAAAAGAGAGAGTTGTGGGTTGCTGTTATGGGCTCTTCTTAATGGGTTGCCCTCTCTCCTCCAGGCACTGCGGGATAAAGCCAGATGTGCCACCCCCACAGAGACACACACGCACGCACGCACACATGAGTGCACACACACACACACACACACGCACGCACGCACACATGAGTGCATACACACACACACACACTTCGCTCCCCTCCTCCTTTGCTGGAGTTTGTGTCCTAAAACTTGAACCTTATCACGAAGACCCCTACAGCCTCAATCTTCATCTGGGTCTATGAGCACAGGAAAACAAATACCTGCAACTGTATGGGACAACACACATACTCGACACGCATACACACACAGATCCTCCACTCTTCTGTCTGTGCTAGGGACACAGAGCAGAATGGAATGTGCTTATGTGCTTTTCTGGGCAGGAAAGAAGGAGAGACAGCAGGACTTTATTTAAATATGTATTTATTTCTGTCTCCAAAATAACCCCTGAATCACTGTTGTTCTTATTGGATGCTTTATTAATCTCTGCACTGGCCCTGAGAAAATCACCAATACCTCAGAGACAGAGAAAATGGAGAGGGGAGAGAGTGACAGAGTGAAATTGATTAATACGTTTGACAGATATTCACCTACATACCAGCTCAGATCCATCTACAGTTAATCAGATGGACCCAACCTGCTGCCTGCCATTTTCTAGAAACCAGAGATGAGGAAAGTGACAGAGAAGAATGAGGGAAAGGATGAGGAGGTGAAGAAGCAAGACAGGAAGACGTGATGATGGAGTAGGAGAAGGAGGATGAGGAAGGAGAGAAGGATAGTTCTGGCTGCCGTTTCAGTACATCCCATCCACTGTAGGCCCCTTATGGAGACTACGTAGGAGAGAGTGTGAGGGATGAGGGGGCTGGTTATCTGGGCACAGAGGAGAGAGAGGGAAACACTTTAAAAGGCAAAAAGATCAGTGAACCCCAAACCTCTCTCAGACGCACCATGACCACTCGTCCAACAATAGCAGCCCCCCACCCACACTTGCTCCCACTGAGTGGCTCAACTCGCTCTGAGAATGTCATATTCTGCGTGTGTGTCTAAGTGGCTTTGAGTTTGTTAACGTGTATGAGAGAATGATCTCCCTGAGCTTCTCTGAGCATTCCTCTGGCCAGCCCTGAGCACAGGAGAGCAAGAAGACGGTGTAAACAAGAAGAATGGGGAGGAATGTGCACACTGCTCAGAGTCCAGATCCATTGAACGGGTTCAAAGGTCAATAACTGTGAGAGAGGACAGAGGCTTACGTGCTGGGAGTGAGTGTGAGGGGTGCTTAATGTGGCTGCAGTTTGAATTGGCCCCCAGCACCAGAAGAACTACAGGGCAATCTCAGACCGCTTTCACCAATTAAGTCCCAACAGCACTTATCTGTAATCACTATCATACCTTAACCCAGGAGCAGCTCAACAATGGAAAAAACGATTACAATCACACTTGGCTATAAGTGGCTAGTTCTAACTATATTAGTGAATTAACATCAATTTGCTATACAATTATAAATAATGTGTACTGGGAAAACACAACCTTGATGCCTGAGGCAATTGTTTGAGGTATGTTTTGTTTGTTTTGTGAGCATGTAAATCAGCGTCTTCACATTCACTCAGACACAGGGTAATAGCTGGACCTGAAGTGGATCTGTGAGAGAAACATCTGTGAAACGTCGGAGCAACATCTGCCCCTACGTCTGCTAAACGTCCGTCAGATATGTCTGTTGAGCATCCGTGGTGTGTGTCGTCTGTTTGAAGTCAGGGGGTGTGTGCGTGTCTGTATGGAGGGGTTATGGAGGGACACGACTACTTCTCTAATCTTTCTCTGGTCTAAAGGCAAAGGTCAGGGGTCAACAAACAAGCCAATTAGAAGAGGAGATCAATCTAAATGCAAAAACTAACTTTGAATGGCTTAAAGTGTAGTAATCCCTGCACACACACACACAGAGACGGTTGCTTTATGATCGTTCAGGATTTATTTCAGGAGAGAGAAAAAAACAATCAGTCATTCTGGCCTCTGTCATCGTAATGGTAACTGATATGTGCACATGATTGTCGAAGGCATCGAATATACAAGCCCCATAACAGAAGGTCATCACAGCACAGTAAGTGGCAGGGCAACTCACTCTGCCACACAAAATGGAAGGAGGTGTCTGCTTAACGAAGTAGGAAGAAAGTTGCCCCTTACCACTGATACAGGGTCAGATATTTTCTCATCCCCCTAATGGTCTAGGTTCAGATCGAAGGAGGGTATTCTGATCCTAGATCTATGGTTGTTAGTATCTATTGGTTAAGGTTCAGATTGAGGGAGGATATTCTGATCCTAAATCTATGTTTAAGTTAGCATCTAATGGTTAAGGTTCAGATTGAGGGAGGGTATTCTGATCCTAGATCTGTGGTTAAGGGGAACATCTACCAGGAGTCGTCAGTGAGACACCACACAAGATGGAGGTTTGTCTTGGTCACATGCAGAGTAAATATGGCCCATTCCCCGTGCTCTAGACCTCACAGGAACCCACAGGGAGATGCAGTGGTCCCCAACAATACTCTGCTCTTTATGGACACATGGGTCTTCTTCTTTAGATATAGATACACACATCATACAATGGCATATAAGGTTAATGCAAACACTTGTGGAGTTGGATTTCTTTAAGCACTTTTCAACATGCTTTGCATTTCATCTTTAGAAACGTTGTGATGCATTGTGGGATTTTTTTTCTCATGACAGTTGATCATGGGCATGTGTTTAGGTGTGTTGTGATGCCGGTTGCGGTAGTGTCAGTGAGCAATCGGGTAAAGTGGACGACCGATGACTTAGGCAGATGTACAGTACATGTGTAAAAACAGCACAGCTTCATAACAGTGGATGTCGTATTAGTCAAAGCTTCAACGTTTACACACATTGCAAACTAAAGCCTGAGTTGGTTTACTTTTACATTTAAAATGTTCTTTATTTTATTTTGTCAGATATTGTTTAGAATACTGATGGCGTTATCTCCATGGTAACTCTGTAGATGGCAGTTACTGAGGGTGGGTTGCACCAACATAGATTAACTCTTAAACTGGGTTAAATCAAGGTTTATCTATTAATCTTGTTGCACCAAATTTTAAACCTAGTTTTAAATTAATCCTAGTTAAATTAAATCCTTCCTCTAATCTAAATTTAGTTTTCACTTTAACCCTAGATTAATTTTAAGCCTGAATATAAATTTAGATTGGAGATGAATTCTAAACTGCCACTTGAGGTGGTTTAACTGATAAAATGGCAGCATATCTACTGTGGAAGACCAAAACGACAGAGTTCCTCAGAGAATAATTATGGTGTAACATGTCACTAATCATTGTTTAAAACCGTTAATCATAGATTTACTGATCCAGATTTAAAATAAATTAAGTGGTGTAACACATCTCTGATTAATTATAAACCTAGATTTACAAAACCTAGATTAGCTCTAATCCTAGATTCATTTAAACCATGTTGGTGCAACCCACCCTGAGTGTTCAGCACAGTATGCTCTGAATATCGTGGTATCAAAGCCCAGTATGGTGTGGGATGGAGGGGTGTGGGGGGCTGTAGCTCATTTAGACACATATTAAACATTCCAAAGAGAACACAATCAACACCCCCCCCCCCCACCACACACACGCCCGCACTGCACAACATTTGCAAAGGTTATCTTAAAAATTATCATTCATATTCACAATTTATTTACAAGACCTTTCCAACAAATATATTCATTCATATCAGAAAACTATAAATGCTTGCCTTGCTATAAAAAGAAATAAACAAAACAAAATGGAGCCCTAAAGTAAAGTCTACCCACCCCATAAAATAATCCAGTCGATGACATCACACTTCATGATGGTTGACCCAGCACCACGAAGCCAGGTAATAACACTGCACTATGACCTCTATATGTAGGCTATATGTAGGCTGTATGCAGGCTGTGTCTGGCCATAGTCTGGTTATGGGACCCTGGTGTCGTGAGCGTAACAGTCCCAGTGTTGGGTGAAACTTCTACAGTATACAGTGAACTGGTCTTAAAGAAAAAGAGAGGAGGGAGGGGAGGGACAGAGAGGAAAGGAGAAGGCAAGGGGGAGAGACATAGAAAACATATTCTGTCATCTTTCTGAAGATCAGCCCTTAGTTTCAAAACAATCCATTTCTCAGTGGGGATCGGCCAGGGTTATAGGTCTAGCTCATAGCTGACCATCAGTGTTTAATTAGGTATAATCAGTGTGTCCACATATTCTCTGTTTCAACACTGCTTTGGCTACACATTACAATGACAAAGGGATAGTTGGACTTGCATCTGACAGAGGCAGACCACTGGACACTGTGTGGACAAATCTATGCTCGCAAGCGGTTTCTACAGCAACAAGGGTCACCACGGCGCCCAGTCCAATTCCCTGAGAACTTGTGTACTGGGTGCCGGTTGATGATGTCATCATGATGATGGCTCTTGTGGTGAGGTCATGGCTTTGTTAAAGGGAGGGGGGTAGAGACAACAGCTCCACCATCTTGGATCCTGGGAAACTGATACTGTACGTCAGGGGTTCCCAAACTTACACTACACAACAGAGATGGCTGCTCTTTTACATGGGCTTTTTCTGAGGCCCATTTGGAACTGCCTGGTTTCCCACCTGTAGCCCCTGATCTTTAGGATGGGAAACCCCATAGATGGTTAAAACTTTAACAGGGGACATCCCTGTCCAGCACTCTCCAACTCTATCCTAAACGTACAGTGTGTTTCATAATAACTATATATGCGTCCCCTATAGGGTGGTAGTTATAAAAGTCTTATAAAGTAAGAAAATAATGAAACATAGTGCATGTTTCCCTTAACAAAGAAGTTGTACAATGCTCTGACCCCATTTTGGGTATTTGAAAACGGTTTACAATCTCTATTCTCTGTTTGATAAATTCACATGGATGAGGAGTCTAACTCGGTAGCTGTACACACATGATCTACGTCTAAAACCGCGTCCAAACCTCATGTGCAAATAGATAAAGCATTACTCATGAAACATCACTCAACAGTCTTATGGTACTTTTAAAGCACTTCTTAAACATGCGCGCAAACAAAGAAAAATCAACATGAACATGGAAAAAAGCGCAAGAAAATACAAAATGAAAAATAATCCAGTTGGTAACTGTTAACCCAGAGAGGGGAGGATAAAATACAGAAAAGAAACAGAATTCAAACTCATAAGTAGGACCTTATAGAAGATGTAGGAAAGATTACAGGGAAATTGAGTTTGACTGACATAGACAACGCCAAATCCGACGGCAGCTTCTGAAAACACACCCACTTCACTCACCATGGTCTCTGACAGAAACAAACACTCAAAGGTAAACCAATCAATGATCCTCTGGGAGTGGGTGTGGTTCCACAGAGTCGACACAATAGGCTTGTCCAAGGTGAGTATGGCGTGTTGTGATTGGTGGGATGGGTTTAGAGTCCTCTGCTCTCCCAGTCCTCCCAGATGCAGCATGGGGGAGGGGCAGGGCGGGGGGCAGGCTGGGTGGGGGTAGTAGGGGCACGGTAAGGAAGGGGGGGTACGGTTTTCGCCCCTCTCTCTCTCACAGCGCCGTGGCCTCCCAGCTGGTCCCCCGCGGGACCTGGCGTCACTTAGTCTCTGTTAGTACCGTGGCAACAGTGGAGGGGTGGGGCCGGGCGAGCTCCGCCCCCACGGAGGGGGCAGAGGAGGTTGCAGACACCAGGCTGCAGGGGGTGGGAGGGGCTGGGGCACCTGGGGGGAGAACAGAGACTATGAACACACAGTCAGAACTAACAAACTTTACTAGTCCATGGTTTATATGTGTGTGGATGCATACATGTCCACTTACAGTCCTTGTGAGGTGAGTCCACAGAAAAGCTCTTCATAATGGCTGCATTAGGGTTCTGGCTCTGGCTCCGAGTCTGGCTTGGACTCGGAGAGGGTTGAGTAGAGCTCTGGCTAGGGGTCTGGTTGGCCTGGTTCTGGTTGGCCTGGTTCTGGTTGGCCTGGTTCTGTTGGTTCTGCATCTGTGCTGCCCGGCTGTTAGGAGGGTGAGGGCGAGAGCTGTCCATGCTGTGGCCCATACTACTGCTCAACTGCAGTCTCCTCATGTGTCGCACCACTGCGGTGGCATTGAAGGCTTGCTGGAGAGGGAGAAGGGGGAGGGGGGGGGGGAGAGGGAGAGAGAGAGAGAGAGAGAGAGAGAGAGAGAGAGAGAGAGAGAGAGAGAGAGAGAGAGAGCGAGAGAGAGAGAGACCCTTGTATGATTTATAAACACTACATTAAATAAGCAATCACTCAGAAACACTCAGACATTTATTAACATACACTACCAGTCAAAAGTTTGGACACACCTGCTCATTCAAGGGTTTTTCTTTATTTTTTACTATTTTCTACATTGTAGAATAATGGTGAAGACATCAAAACTATGAAATAACACATATGGAATCATGTAGTAACCAAAAAAGTGTTAAACAAATCCAAATATATTTTATATTTGAGATTCTTCAAATAGCCACCCTTTGCCTTGATGACAGCTTTGCACACTCTTGGCATTCTCTCAACCAGCTTCATGAGGTAGTCACCTGGAATGCATTTTAATTAACAGGTGTACCTTCTTAAAAGTTATTTTCTGGAATTTCTTTCCTTCTTAATGCGTTTGAGCCAATCAGTTGTGTTGTGACAAGGTAGGGGGGGTATACAGAAGATAGCCCTATTTGGTAAAAGACCAAGTCCATATTATGGCAAGAACAGCTCAAACAAGCAAAGAGAAACGACAGTCCATCATTACTTTAAGACATGAAGGTCAGTCAATACGGAAAATGTCAAGAACTTTCAAGAAAGTTTCTTCAAGTGCAGTCGCAAAAACCATCAAGCGGTATGATGAAACTGGCTCTCATGAGGACCGTCACAGGAATGGAAGACCCAGAGTTACCTCTGCTACAGAGGATAAGTTCATTAGAGTTACCAGCCTCAGAAATTGCAGCCCAAATAAATGCTTCACAGAGTTCAAGTCACAGACACATCTCAACATCAACTGTTCAGAGAGGACTGTATGAATCAGGCCTTCATGGTGGAATTGCTGCAAAGAAACCACTACTAAAGGACACCAATAAGAAGAAGAGACCTGCTTGGGCCAAGAAACACGA